>NC_045545.1:87348497-87520997 GCF_009769535.1 Thamnophis elegans
CCTGGAAACCTTCAGGTTCAGGTTTTCCCAGATGTGCCAATAGGACATCTCTAATAAAATGGGACTTTGAGGAAACTCATGCCTCGGAGTCTTCTTTTGTTGGGGGTGTTACTTGGAATCCAGACACACAGTTGTTTAAGTGAATTGGGCTTCCCTGTTGACTTTCCTTTTCAGAAAGTCACAAAAGACATTATTCTGGAACACTGCAACCGTCATAAATGAGATCCTGTTGGCAACCATCCAAATGTAAATCACATGGCCATGGGATTGCTGCACCTGTCCTAAGTGTGAAAAATGGTCATAAGTCACTTTTTGAGTGCTAATATAACTTTGAATGGTCACTAAATGAACATTTGTAAGTCGAGGACTACCTGTATTTCCTTCCACAGCAACAGTAGCGTATCGGTTGCATGGTTCACTGACAAATGCGCACTCGACAAAACCGTGGCAAGAAAACCACGAGGTCGAAATCGCGCCCACAGAAGCGTGCTGACAAATGCACACTGACGAAAGCGTGCCATCAAAAAACAACAAAAACAACGTAATAACCCTAACCCTAACCCTAAACCTAACCGTAACCCTAATCCTAACCCTTACCTTAACCCTAATCGCTCTTTTGTCGGCGTGCATTTGACAGGTCACGCTGTTGCATCACATAACAGGGCATCTGGAGAATGGTGAAAGTGGCTAAAAACAACAACAACAAATAGTAACCTCAACTGAAGACCCATCCCTACTTTATATGTCTTGAGCAGGCAGTATTTAGCAGAATATGTCAAAGTTCATTGGGTAGGATAACCCTTCTAATTTTATTTTTTGTTTTATTGATCATATTCAGAGTCTGTCCATTTTTCTCATAGAGTGTACAAATACAGTGGTATCTCATCATTAATTGGTTCCGGAAGGCACAAAGAATACTAAAAATGATGAGTGCCAAAAAAACCCATTTGAGTTATCATATGAACCCTTTGTTTCATCTAGGAAGGACTTCCTGCCTCTCCCTTTTCTATATCAGCAACTTTCCCAGCATGGATGACTTCCTGTCCACTCTCGACAACCATCCGCCTTTTCTTATCGCAGCACATTGAGTACTGAACAAACAATGAGTACCGGGACAATATTTTCACATCAAAATGCGTCAAGGACCAAATTTGATGAATTTTGTAGTAGTCAAGTACCGAGTACTACTATAGACATAAAAACATATATAAATATTATAATAAAAGCAGTTTAAAACTTTTGAAGGCAAAGTCACCATGGCATCTGAACTCAAATTGGGATTTGAGATATTTTCCAGCTAAAAAATTGCTAGGCTCTTTCTACCTCAATTTTCCATAAACATTTTGTCTGGGGACAAGTTGCCTCCAGGAAAGTAATATTTTCCCTACTACAATGTTCTCCTCTGTCACCATTTCCCCTGGTACATCCTATCGCTTTACCCCACTTTTGCCTTTGGTTCTTGTCATTTCACCAGAAACTGTCTCGCCTGACGTAATCCTTTCCATCCTAAGCCAATTTCGGTTCGGATCAGGGAAATCGGTAGGCGTAGAATAAACTCTCGGGTCCTCCATTTGCCTTAAACAAATGTTTAATTAATAGGAGCAACGGCTCCTTTCTTTGCATGTGTAATGGTTTTAAACACAAGGGTAACATAGATTGTCAAGTCACATTACTTTGCAGCTTCTGAACGATGCTGTGCAACAGGCTGTGGTTTAATAGGCTGTGTCAGAAAATGTGAGGGGAGATGGAGCTTCTCTTTTTTACATTTGGGAGGATACGGGATTTTTGCTGAGAAGGTAATGAATATTCAGAATGGCTTACGTATTACTGATTTTGTAATCATCCATTTCTCCAAGATAAATACATCTAGCTTCTCCTGCTTTACTGAGCTGCATTTCAGCATTCTTATACCGCCAGCCAACAGAAACAAGCTCTTTTACTTGGGTCAGTCATAGCTGTGTCTTCGAGATACCACTTAGGGGTAAATTGTTGTTGTTAGTTGTGAAGTCTTATCCGATCTATCATGTTCCTCCAGTCCTTCCTGTCCTCTACCACCCTCTGGAGTCCATTTAAACTCATGTTGACTGCTTCGGTGACTCTATCCAGCCACCTCATTCTCTGCCGTCCCCTTCTTCTTTTGCCCTCAATCTTTCCAAGCATTAGGCTCTTCTCCAGTGAGTCCTTCATTCTCATTAGGTGGCCAAAGTACTTTAGTTTCATCTTCAGGATCTGGCCTTCTGAAGAGCAGTCAGGATTGATCTCATGTAGGACTGACTGGTTTGATCACCTTGCAATCCAAGGGACTCGCAGGAATCTTCTCCAGCGCCATAGTTCAAAGGCCTCAATTCTTTGGTGCTCAGCCTTCCTTATGGTACAACTTTCACAGCCATAGGTTGCAACTGGGAAAACCATAGCCTTGACTATAGACATTTTTCTTGGCTGGGTGATGTATCTGCTTTTTAGTATGCTGCCTATATTTGCCATAGCTCAAATACATAGCTCAAATGTAGGTAAGGAAGTACATACTTGTGCTCGATTTTTATGGGTGATATGTTGCCTTGGAGTGTTGGCAGTGCCTTTGTTTAGATTATCTGACATGCAATGTGACCTGAAGCAAGTTAAGACAGAGGTGTATCTTAAACTGAACTTAATAAGATATAACCATCATTATGTACAAAGACGTATGAATATCACGTCCAAAGAAGGCACTTGTGGGAGATATGAGTTCCATAGAAGATAGAATCATAGGGTTGGAAAGGACCTTCAGAGCTCTTCTAGTACAACCCACCGCTCAAGGTAAAAGACTGGTCAAATGGCTCTCCAGTCTATTTTTGAAAACCTCCAGTGATGCAGTACCCACAACTCCAGGAGGCAAGCTATTCCATTGATTAGTTGTGCTCACTGTCAGAAAAGTTCTCCTTATTTTTAGGTTGGATCTCACTTTAACAAGCTTGCACCCATTATGTCTTGTCATGCAATCTATGCTCTACTCTGTGACAGCCCCTCAAATACCATAAGACATTATCATGTCTCCCAATCCTCTTTATAGGTTAGGTCTCCCATTCATCATAGGTTTTAGCCTCCAAAGTTTATCAACTTTATTGTTGCTCTTCTCTGCACCCTTTCTAGGGTTTCAGCATCTTTTTTGTTTTGTGGTGACCAGACCTGGATGCAGCATCCCATGTGTGGTCTCACTAGTGTAATATAAAGTAGTATGATCACTTTTTTCTGTTATTGATGCTAGCCCTCTGTTGATGAAGCCTACAACTGCATTGGCGTTTTGGGCAGCTGCAGCACATTCATGGCCATTTTGGTGAAGGGGGCTGGGTATATATATGCAGGTTTTGGTGTATTCGGGTCTTTTCCCGTGTAAGATTGAGAGTATCTTGGAGATGTTTTGATGAGGTCCCACTCGTCATCCTCAGGCTGGTGTCTTTGACCTCATGCTGTGCGAGCAAAGCGTGATCGGAGCTGCTGTCCCTCTCTAAATATTGGTGGAGGTGTGTGGAGTGCTGGCTCTGTTGCTGCAAGCAGATTGGTTGGTTGTGTTGTAACATCTTGATTAGTTGATGGAGTTGATGTTTGCAGATTAGTCTGCTGTTTCATAACATCCTGTGTGGCTGAGGTACTGGCTGTGTGCCTATTGTTCTTTTGGGTTGTAATGACCTGGGTAATGGTCTGTGTGGTGACCTCCTGAGCTCTATTGTAGTGATATCCTGAGTTCTCCACTGCAACCTCCTGGGGGGTTGGCTGCATTGTAACATCCTGAGCCTTTGTGTTGTAACCTCCTGAGTTCTGTGATGTAATGTCCTGAGCAGATGGCTGTGGTGTAACATCCCGGGCTTTGGTTTGGCTCCGGGTTTGCGGTCTGGCCATGTGTTCATGGTGTGTGTCAGTTTGCTTTGTGTGGGGGTCGGAGCAGGGTGCAGCAGTTGGTGGTGCCGCCGTGGTTTGGCTTCTGGATGGTGGTTGCATTTGGTGATGATACCTCCTGCCTACCAGAGATCTGGAAACTAGCCCTAGTCAACAAACGAGTCCCAGCCACACAAACTGATACCGGACCAAGAACAACACAGGATGCAACCACCAATCACCCTCACCAGACTTAAACCCAAACCCATCCCATAAACCTACACACACACACACACAAACACACACACACACACACACCCCTATACATATTATTTGGGCATATCAATTTAAAACTTTTTAAAGTATCTAAGCTGCAAATGTCTAGTGTTGGGTCAGGAGTGCTCAATATTGCCTTGAATTTTGTGGATTGAGAAATGATGGAGTAGGATAGAATTTTCAAGGGAGCAGCTCAAATCTGTAACATATCCCAATAGTCACCCTAAATCTTAAAGAATATATGCTATGAAATGTTTTGAGTTTCTTGGGAAAAGGACAGACTAATGTCACAGTTGATATATCACACAACTCCCAAGATCTGGAGTACCACGAAGAACATCAATCAACATCAATCAACATCATTCCAGCTGCCAAGATTTGGTAGATATAAAATAGAAAGCCAGAACATTGAAAAGTTGCATAGAAACTTTATTCTAAATAGTCATACACTGTAACAATATATATCACAGTTTGGTATCTATTAATTATACAGTATTATTAATATAATATGATATGCATACATAATGTATCTTTTATACAACTTGATATCTGGAGTAGGTGTTTAAAACCTGAATGAGGAAAATGCTTTTCAGATAAAGTCCATCGGCTTAAAGAAATGTGAATGCAAATTGAAAAATAGTGTTGTAATGAAATGAGTATGGAACCCAGGCACTTCATAGATGTACTGAATTTTACATGATAAGAGAGTTAATTTATCATAGAGATACTTTAATGACAAAAGTTGAGCTTCTCCTCATAAATAAAAGTCAGAAGGCATCATTGTATTTACACTTGAGATTTATCCTTGTATCTCTATAAATAAAACACATCGCTTAAGAAATACTTCATCATATATTGGAGTCTGCTTGGAACAATCCTGCTTATGCTTATCATTATTTTCATAATTTCAGCACAGGAATAGACTGCATCTCCTCATGGAAAATATCATTCAATATATTGTATATAGCCAACTTCTGAGGACAATGAATATCTGGAAATTTTATACCACATCCCTCAAATCGACTGAATTTCAACAATTGATGGAATTTCCCAGTTGTGAATTCTATTAGACCAGGGGTGTCAAACTCAATTTCACTGAGGGCCACATCAGCATTGTGTTTGACCTCGGGAGGTGGGGTGAGCGGTGGGGTGGCCAGCTATGTGTCACTCATGTCAGAGGTGCCTGTGGTGACCTGAGAGCTTTGCCAGCAAAAATGGGCTATTTCCAGGGTGGCTCTGCAGGTCGGATCTAAGCACCCTCCGGGCCTGATCCGGCCCCTGGGCCTTGAGTTTGACACCCTTGTACTAGACTTAGGTTCTACAAGTCAGCAGCCCCCAACCTTTCAGGCACCTTTCAGGTTCCATGGAGGGCAGTTTTTCCGTGGACCAGGGGGAGGGGCGTGACTTCACGTGCTGGCTAGATCCTGTGCATGCATGGATGGGGCTTCGCTCCTTGCATGGCCCAGTTCCTGAAGGGTTGTGGAACGGTGCCGGTCCCCAGCTTGGAGTTTGGAGACCCCAGTACAAATGTTATTTTCTTATCATATTCAACATATAGAAATACAAAGGAGATGAGAGGACCACACCGACTCATATTTCCTAGCTTCTACATTAGTTCTCTGTTCTGACCCCTTTCTCCGTCCAGTAACGAATGCTGAGACAAGCTTAACTGGAATGTACTTTAGTAGCAAGAAACCAAAACCTCGGTGGCTGAAAGCCAACCATAACAAACAGATAAGGATCTTGACAGCAACTCAGACAAACCTTGGCAGCAATCCAGCCTGCCAAGGTAGTTACAAAAGTTCTCCAACTTTTAGCCAATGCATTGACTTCTGCAAAGAGAGGCGTGTGCACAAGTAGACTTTTTATAGTCTGGAGAGGAGCCTAATGACCACCAGCTGAGTGCAATTACCTCCTGTAACTGCACAACTGTTCCTTACGCCTATTAGCTCTTTGATGCCGGGCATCCAGGAACAACTCACTGCTGGACTCAAGCTCACTCTCCCTTGTCTCCTCCCCACTGTTCCAAGGCTCAGGTGCCTCTTGGTGGCCAACCAGCCTCTCTGCACCCTGCTCGGAGTCGGAACCCTGTCCAGGGTCCTCCACATCCTCCAGAGCCAACTCATAGGGACCCTCACTGTCGGAGTCTGGTGGGCTCCTGCTGGGCCACAACAGTTCTCCATATGCCATATTGTTTAGTAATAGATCTCCATTCATTTTGCATGAATGGAGAGCTTTGTTTTATTCACAGATGACACTAAGTTCTAGCTAATGATTCAGCTGGAGAAATAAGGGAAGCAAAATTCTGTTCTTCAATTTCTTCACTCACTACAAATGGCTTCCTCTTCTTTGGGAGGCAAGTGCTCACTTGCTAATTTCTCCTCCTCCTCTGTTTATCTGCAGCACAGATGCATGGATGCTATCAACCTCTCTCCTAAACACAATTTTGCCTGGGTTATTCAGCATCTGAGCCAGTTGGAGTTTGCTTTCCACCAGCAACAATCCAGGGTTGCCTTTTCCATCCTGTTGGCTCTTTGGTTTCAGCTGGCTGAGCTGGTCCTTCTTCCTGGCCCTGAAACCTTTGGCTCTCCTAGCTGTGGCCTCTTTTGCTATACATACAAAACACTTTGCCTTCCAGCAGCATCTCCTATCAAACTAGAAGAAACATCTCCTGGCTTCTCTCATACTCTACATGCCAGTTTGTAAGCAATTCTAGTTTAAATGCCTTGACCCTTTCACTTCAACTGCCTGTGTACTGCTGGAAGAAAAATCCATCTGGTTCAGTTGCAAGATGGGAGAAAGACACCGGAAACATGGAGGGTGATTGGAAAGATGGTTTAACGATGAAGCAGAACCACATGGGTTTATAGTTCTGGTTCAGCAGACCAATTGGTTTGATGAAGAAATGGATTTTTATAAGTTTCAGAGATGCTGCAAATGTTTGAAATGCTCTTAGGAGATTGTACAATGTAATGAGCTCTGTGTCTTCTGCTAAATGGTGGTGGGTTAATCCTATTATGTCCTGAAGGATCATGACCTGTTCTTCTTAAACCCATCGTCCTGGAGCTGAAGGTCTTTTGTTTTGTAGATAGGCTGGCCCAGTCTTTCTTTACTGCAGCCACTTCAGCTGACTGTTATCTGCAGTTCGGCTGTTTAAATCTCACCGGCTGTGGGTTGACTCAGCCTTCCATCCTTCCGAGGTGGGTAAAATGAGAACCCGGATTGTTGTTGGGGGCAATATGCTGACTCTGTAAACCGCTTAGAGAGGGCTGAAAGCCCTATGAAGCGGTATATAAGTCTAACTGCTTTTGCTATTGCTATTAATGGGCACAAAATATCGGGTAGGGGCTATTAAGAAAGACTGAGTCTGCTTCTTGCCTCTCAAAAGAAACATGTTCCTCCATTTCTCATTTAGGGAAATATAATATTCTGCCTTTTTTAATATTACTCAAAATATTTCATTCTTCTGGGTGGGTAGGCGAGGCTTTCCACATTACCGAAGACCTGCTCCAGATAGACTACAGTAGGAAAACCCTCCACAAATGTTGACCTTGACAATGGCACCTAGTTTTCTGTGCAAAAGCAGTTCATCCTTCCACATCCATGCATTATAATTTACTAATAAGAACAATCTCTTTCTCCCTCCCCTCCCCCCTCTCTCACATAAACACACACATTCAATCTTTCTCTTATTTCTCTCTCTTATTTTCTCTCTTTCTCATTCTTTCTCTCTCATTCTCTCTCTCATTTTCTATGCCTCTCTCTCATTCTCTCTCTCATATTCTCTCTCATTGTTTCTGTCTCTTACACACAGACACACACTCACAAAGGTTGAAACAGACCATTCCCCACCTCCCCATAATTTCTTTTGGGTTTTTTTCCCCCAAAGTTCCTTGCATCGAACAATTACCTTCCCAGACATTTCTTGAAATGAAATAGCAATTAGCAAGTCATCACAGAAATTATTTTTAAAAAAGATTCTTCAGGTCAAAAAACTCTAATTAACCTTATTCATTTTGAGAGCCTTAATAATAATTGGAAGCAAATCTTGAAGGCCTTTGTTGAATATATATTTTTCAAGGGGAAATGACCAATGGTTTCTTAAGGCAGAGTATTAGTTAAATTATAGAGGTATATGAAATAAGGAAGAAGAAGAGAGGACAAAAAACAACCAATTTTGGCTTTGTGGTAAAATGTTATGTGCAGTACAATATTTATTTGCTTATTGGATACTATAACATGGTGTCAAGCAGTGGTGGGTTTCAAAAAATTTTGGAACCTCTTCTGTGGGTGTGACCTGCTTTCCAGGTCCACTGGTGGAACCTCTTCTAACCGGTTCAGTTGATTTGACGAACCGGTTCTACCGAACTGGTGCGAACTGATAGGAACCCACCTCTGCTGTCAAGCATGAAAGGTCCAGGCCACATATTAAGTTCCAATTAAACAGATTTTTTTTAAAGAGTTTTTATTTTATTTTAATTGAACAAAAAGACAAAAAAAGAATCATCCTTGATTACATCTTGTAGAAAGCGTGTCGATTGGTTACAGATAACTTTCGTGCATTTCTTCCACAGTCATTACTTATAATTCATATTAGATTATACACTTTAAATCCAAAATCTTTGTATATCTTACTATCAATGTATCACAATTCTCATTTGACTACAATTATTTGAACATGTTTTTTTACCTCAAACCAATCATACTTAAAGACACAACCACATAATGTTGTATAGATAATGTACATTGACAATAAAGGCTATACTATTTACTAGATTTATCACATTTGTCTATTTTATGATTTATTCTAACTTTGTTCGAAATTCCTCCCTGTTTTTTTTTTACTCTACTGGCATACCACAGCATTTGTGAATTGATTGATTAATATAATATTAAAATAATTTAAATATTATTTGTGAGGGGGAGGGAGAGAGAGAAAGAGTGAGATTCAACTTTATTGAAACATCTGAGGAATCATGTCAAGGACTGAATTCCTATCTGTTTAAAAGGCTAAGTAGAAAATCCTGATTAATATTAAAGCTGATTATTTCACTCTCTGTAATTTCTTCTTCAGAAGTTCTGCAAAAGTTCTTTTTAAAGTATTATTATTTTTACATTCCCCTTGCAAGTAGCAGCTAATACACAGTGGAAACATGAATGCATCCGGATATTTATTGCAGTGTAATGTTTGAAAGACATTCACAGAACCATTCTTGTGGGAAATTTGACTTGAACCAAGGAGATACAATGTCATCGATATTTCATCATGTCAGTTTATATAATGTTGTAATTCACACAGCTTCACTTGAGATCCATGAATTGCACAGATTTGCGTTTTTAAAACAACATTGCAATGTCTAATTTAAAATTACAGTCTTCTGTTTTTACTTTGAAGCTATTGTCTCAGAAGGTGGCAGCACCTGTCTGGACTTGGAGCCTGTTAGCTGGTCTTGATTATAACTTCCCTCGGGGGATCCTGGGACTATAAATTAATTTGGGAAGTTAAAAAAAAACCCTCAAAGGGGATAATGAGAACTAGGCTTCATACTGCTTTTAAGAAAACTGCAAGGATGCAGCCATAAAATTGCCTGCAGTCGGGTTTAATTGTATGGATGGAGAGAAGATGAAGATTTTTGGATACCCACACTGTGAATGGCAATAGACTGATTGTAGACAGAAAGATTGGCAGTTTGAGACCCAAGTACTGTGTGAACTGCCATTCCTGCCCCAGCTCCTACCAATATAGCAGTCCAAAAGCATGCCAAACGCAAGTAGATAAACAGGTACCACTACTTCAGTGGGAAGCTAACCAGTGGTGGGCTGCTGTGTGGTCATGTGGGTTTGGATGAACCCTTAGCTTTGATTGCTCGCTGGGCCTGCCCACCTGCCCTTATGCAAAGCTATCCCTTTATAACTAACTTTCTGGCTTGTTCCCTCCGTCCTTGCTGCCCAGCTGAGTTTCATGCCGCCCTTCCTTTGCTCAACGGAGCTGCCTGAGTTGATTACCTGCTTCTTTGAAGCTCCGTTTCACTCCCAAAGGGGCCCGTGTGAGCGAAGCTAGCACACTCGTGCTTACAACCAGCGAACAACTTGTGAACGTAAGTGCAACCCACCTCTGAAGCTAACCGTGTGCCTCTGCTTATAATCATGCAGGCCACATGACCACGGAAGAATCTTCCTAACATTTAGTCTTTAACATAACAATTTTTTTTTTTTTTTTAAGAGAACTTTTTTATTTTTCTTTAAAAAAAACAAACACAAATATGTCATCATTTGTCAATCATTAAGACATTGAAATACAATTTTTTTTGTTGTGTGTACCCCTCCCTCCCTCCACCCCCCCATCCCCCCTCCTCCTTCCCCCCCCCGACTTCCCAGAACCCGTACACGGTATGGATTTTTAACTAACACAGTCTAAAATCTATTGAGAAAAAAGAAATAAAGAAATTAATAACATTCTAGATTGAACTTAGCTTCTTCTTACTGAACTAACTTTTAACAGTTTAAATCATTTCTGATCTTAAGCATAGGCTAACTGGAATTTCTTAGTCCCGTATTTATTTTGTATATAGTCAATCCATTTTTTCCAGTCTCGTTTATATCTCTCATTTGAATGATCTTTGAGATATGCCGATATTTTAGCCATTTCAGCTAAGTTTGTTACTTTCAATGTCCATTCTTGGATTGTAGGCAAGTCTTCCTTCTTCCAATATTGCGCCACCAACAGTCTTGCTGCAGTTATCAGGTGCAGAATCAAATTGGTCTCTACCACTGTAAAATCAGTACATATACCTAGTAAAAATAACTGAGGAATAAACTTTATCCTTTTTTTAAAAACATTTTGCATGACCCACCATATTTTTATCCAAAATGCCTTAACCTTTTGGCAGGTCCACCATATATGATAATATGTAGCATCGAGAGAACCACACCTCCAACATTTAGGCTGTACATTCGGATACATAGCAGCCAACTTTTTAGGATCTAAATGCCATCTATAAAACATCTTGTAAAAATTTTCTCTCAGATTTTGAGAGAAATCGTGTAAATTGTGTAAATTTCACATTTCTTACCCAAATTCTTTCCCATGTATCCAACATTATTGGTTCCTCAATATTTTGAGCCCATTTTATCATACAATCTTTAACTAATTCTGTTTCCGAATCCATCTGTATTAATACATTATATATCCTCTTTATATGCATTAAGCTTTGATCTCTTATTTGTTTAAACAGATTATCCTCAACTTGAATAAAGCCAATTTTTTGATCTATTTTCCACCTAGCCTGTAATTGCCCATACTGGAACCATGTTTGAACTACCTTCTCCTCTTTTAATACCTCTAAAGATTTTAATTGTAATACCCCCCTTTCCGAGGTAAGAAGCTGTCTGTAAGTAAATCTATCCTGTTTTTGTGCTGTATTCATATTTTCAATTGCATGTCTAGGAATTGCCCACATGGGTATCTTGTCATTTAATTTATATTGGTATTTCTTCCAAACCCGCAATAAAGCATTTCTCAAAATATGACTTTTAAAGTTCTTATCCAATTTTTTGTTGAATAACAGGTAAGCATGCCAACCAAATACCAGATCGTGTCCCTCAATGTTCAATATTCTATCATTGGTTAAATGAATCCAATCACTAATTACAGATAATGCCACTGCATCATAATATAGTTTTAAATTAGGTAGTTTCAATCCTCCTCTCTCACGTACATCTTGCATTATTTTCATCTTTACCCTCGGCTTCTTTCCTGCCCACACAAATTTGTTGATACCCTTCTGCCATTCTAAAAGGTTCGCATCTTTTTTAAGTATAGGTAACATTTGGAAAAGAAATAAAAATTTTGGTAAAATGTTCATTTTCACTGCCGCTATCCTGCCCAGCAAAGATAAGTGCAATTTCTCCCATTTTTTCATCTCTGTCTGTATGCTATGCCAAAGTGGTTCATAATTATGCTTATATAATTTCCCATTTGAAGTTAAAATGTTAACTCCAAGATATTTGACTTTTTTAACTACCTCACATCCTAGCATCACTCCTAATTCTTCCTTTTGTTTAATATTCATATTTATAGCTAATATTTTGGTTTTTCCTAAGTTTATTTTAAAGCCAGACACTTGACCATATTGATTAATCGTATTCATTAAAACCATACTGGATTCCTGCGGTTGTTCCAATATTATGACCAAATCATCCGCAAAAGCGCGGACTCTATATTCTTGCTGCCTAATCTTGATCCCTTTTAAACCATCCAAGCCCCGTATTTTATTCAACAATACTTCCAAAGTTATAATAAACAATAATGGGGACAAAGGACAACCCTGTCTTGTACCTTTTCCAATTTGAAAAGAGTCTGTTAAACTTCCATTGACTATGATTTGTGCTGTTTGCTGTTGGTATATTGCTTTAATTGACTGTAAAAAATTATCTCCTATCTGCATTTTTTGCAATATCTTCAGCAGAAATTGCCAGTTAACTCGATCAAAGGCCTTCTCAGCATCCAAAAATATAAACGCAGCAGGGATCTGGTTGTTCTTTCCCAAATATTCTAATGCATTAATAATTAATCTGACATTACTTTTCATCTGTCTCCCTTGTATAAAACCTGTTTGGTCCGTATGTATCAATTGTTGAATGACCAACATTAACCTATTTGCTAATATTTTAGTAAAAATTTTATAATCTACATTCAGTAATGAAATGGGTCTATAATTTTTGGGTTGAGTAGTATCTTGATCTTCTTTGGGTATCAAAGATATAAACGCTGTCTTCCAAGATGGAGGGACTTTACCTTCCGTTTGAATCATATTAAATAATTCTCTAAGAGGTTCTACCATTTCTAACTGTAAGTTTTTGTAGTAAACCGCTGTCAAGCCATCTGTACCTGGTGCTTTCCCTGGCTTTAATTGCTTAATTACCTGCAGGATTTCCCCCGAGGTTATTGGTTGATTCAATTTTTGCCTGTGTTCTTCTCTAACTGAAGGTATTTTCTCCTTGTCTAAATATTTGTCTATGTCTAAACCATTAATTTTATCCCCTTTATACAGTTCTGTAAAAAATTCCCAGAAAGCCTTTTGAATCTCTTCCTGTTGGAACACCTCCTTCCCTCTGTAAATCAGTTTAGATATATTTCGAGTTTTCCTTTTTTTCCTAATCTGATAAGCTAACCATCTGCCAGGTTTGTTTGCATTACAAAAAGTATTGTGTTTTGCATATAATAAATTAGTAGCTACCTGGTCAGAGATCAACATGTCAAATTGAGATTTTAATATGTTAATAGCTTCCTTAACCTTTGTATCGTCTGGTTTCCTTGTTAACTCCAGCTCTTTTCTCTTAATTTCCTCTTCCAGTTCTGTTCGTTTTAGCCCTTGCTTATTTCTATGTGTTTTATTTATATTCATCAAAACTCCTCTCATATACGCTTTGCTTGCATCCCATACAAATTCCATAGATGTACCCTTATTCATATTCAAAACAAAATATTCAGATAGTAATTTTTTACAATCATTAATATAGTTTTCATATCTAAATAAATTTTCATTCAGTCTCCAAAACCTTCTTGCCTGCACTACCCTTCCCAACTCCATCCAAACTGGGTTATGGTCCGAAAGGACTCTAGCTGCAATCTTTGTTTTCTTGACCCTAGAAAGCAAATCATTAGTGGTTAGAATAAAATCGATCCTTGAAAGGGATTGATGCCTGTCCGAGAAGAAAGTGAAGTCATATTCCTCTGCATTTCTTTCTCGCCAGATATCTCTCAATTCAAAATCATCCATAATGTCAAAGAAAGATTTGGGTAACTTTGCTCGCATCTTGGTATTTAGGCGGGAAATCTTCTTATCTCTCTTAGTGTCTATCACTCCATTCCAGTCACCCAATAGTATACAGGAACTATAGTCCCACTGTACTAATTTAGCATGAAGATTTCTATAGAATCTATCTTGCTGTTGATTGGGAGCATAAATTCCCAAAAGTAATGTCTTTTTCCCTTCTAAGATTAAGTCTAAAGCAATATATCTTCCGAAGGGATCTGCTTCTATTAATTCAGCTTTCATATCTTTTCTTAAGTATACAACTATACCATTCTTCTTTTCCATAGCAGAAGCTGCAAAATGTTGACCAAGTTTTGAGTTGATCAAATATTTTTGATCAGTTGACTTGATATGAGTTTCTTGCAAACAAATTACATCGTTCTTAAACTGTTTAAGATAATGAAATATTTTCTTCCTCTTCTGTGGAGAGTTCAGTCCGTTGACATTCCATGTTAAAATCTTAGTTGTCATCTTTGGTTGGTTGAAGCATTTTTAGAGCTTCCTGCACGGCCTGTTTAACCTTAGGTCTAGCTCCTCCCACTGCTTCCAGATTTGTTGTTGTAGTTCCTTGATCGATGGCCGATGACTGTTGATGCTGTTGCCTCTTAGCTTGTTTCTCCATACGTCTAGTAGTCATGCGGCTAGGTCTTGGTTCCATAGCACCTTGCACTTCTAGAGAAGAGAGATGCTCCATCTTGTCTGGTGGTTGTGTAGTTTGCTGTCTATCCTGTCCTTCTTGTGGTCTTTCTCTAGGTCCAGATGGTGCAGGGTGTCCGGCCTTCAATATATTATAATAAAAATCTCGGGCTTTCCATACAGAGTTGAGGCGGTACCTTTGCTTATCAAATGTAAATATGATGCCAAATGGTGCATCCCATCTATACTGTATCTGACGATTTCTGAGTTCTTCGACCAAAAAAGCGTAGTCTCTTCTGGCTCTTAACATTTGAGGTGGTATCTCTTTCAAAACAGCCAGGTCTTGACCGCCAATTTGAAACTTAGTGTTATAAGACGCTTGCAGTACCATATTTCTGAACTCTCTTGTAGTAAAATATATAACGATGTCTCGAGGAAGCTGCTTCTGCTTTGCCAGCCAGGAGTTAACGCGGTAAGCTTTGTCAATTTGCCAGCCTTGGTTGGTCCCTGGTCTTCCCATCAGGCGGTCAAAAGCTTCCGATAGGATCTGTTTCAGGTTCTCCTGTTTCTCCTCACGCAGCCCCCTTACTCTTAATGCGAACTCCATTTGTCGGTACTGTATCATAATAATTTCTTTTTCAGCATTTTCCACTTTTTGTTCCACCACCTCTGTTTTCAATGTCAAGTTAGCATTGGCATCATTAAGAACCTCTAGAGTATCTTCCACTCCAGAAATATGTTCTGTTAATACAGTTACAAGACTCAGCATGTCGTCTCTAATTTTATCAACCTTAGCCTCAAATTTCTCATACAACTCCTGTTTAAGTCCTTTTATTTCACTTTTAATTTCACTTTTAATTTCTTCTTTCATTTCTTTTATTTCCTCTTTTCTCTCCTCTCTATTATCTCTAAATTTATCTTCCATTTTAATTGTCTGTGCATTAAAAGCCTCGCTTAGATTACTCAGAAAAAATTCTTTCGTTAACACATCCCCAGCAGGGGGCGTAGGAAGCAGAGGCTGCAGCTTTGTACCAGGCACTGAGGTTGTGCCCCTGGAAGTAGAGGGTGACGACTTCAAGTTAATATTTGGTTTTGAGGCCATTTCAAAATTTGTCTGCCTGCAGTTAATAAAACTCTATTGCCTAAATATGCAGCTTTAAGTAAAGAGGCTTTTATTTTGAAATTTAAGGCTTGGCAAAAGTTTCAGTGAGTAAACATTGTAACAAGACCGTTCAACAGATTCATCACCATTTAACTTCCAAATAAGCAAAGTTAATGAAGGAGTAAAATTCTTCTATTGTGAAACCAAAACATGTGATAAGCTATCTCTTTTGTTTTGAATTCTTTTGAAGTCTTGTGAGAATTAGCAAAAAGTGTTCGTTATTACCGGAGAAACCAGCCTGCTCGGCGCCATTTTAAAAGCCTCTGAGTAAATAATTTTTCGGAGGAGAAAAAGAGAAGAAGCTAAAATGTTGATAAGCAATTATTGTCCTCGCAGTAAACGGATTCAGCTCGTGATAAGATTAAATCAAACAAAACTTAGAGCAGAGTGGGAGAGACCTACTTTGTCCTGCACAAGGCAGTTTGAAGTTCCCAGCACGGACAGCCGTTCTGCCTTGGGCTAGCCCCCCTTTCCTTGCAAGCACAAAAGCTGCAAAAATCGAAGAGCATTTGCCAGCAAAACAGTTTCTTCTTTCCCTCTTGCCTGAAGGATAAGAAAACCTGATAAGACGTCAGATGGAAGATCCTCTAATCAGGTACGTAGCCAGGAATTCGGAGGCAGCTGATTTTTTGCTGCTTCCACCAGTAAGCTCCTCCCAGGAAGTCAACATAACAAATTTTGTTGTATAGACAATGTACATTGACAACAAAGGCTATACTATTTCCTAGATTTATCACATTTGTCTATTTTGTCCACAAAAATACCTTCAGACAAAGCCAATTCCCTTGGACAGGACACAGAGATGGGCACCATCTCTTACAGTTGGATACAACTAGACAGGGGAAACCTTTACCTTTTTTAGTTACAAAATGTCTGTACATTCCAAAAGTGTTTTTTTTTCCAAGAGGCAACTGGACTTTCTGGTTTTTCTTTAAAGACATTTCACTTCTCCCCCAAGAAGCTTCTTCAGCTCTGAAGAAGCTTCTTGGATGAGAAGTGAAACGTCTTCAAAGAAAAATCAGAAAGTCCAGTTGCCTCTTGAAAAAAAAAACACCTTTGGGACAGCCATGACTTGAATGACTGAGAATCTCCATAGACCAGGGGTGTCAAACTCACAGTGTCACATTGTCAACACGTGACATATCATGACTTTTTTGTCCCTTGCTAAACTTTGGTGGGCCTGGACAGCACGTGACGCATCCGGTCTGCGGGCCGCAAGTTTGACACCCCTGCCATAGACAATGTCTATACATGTTTTGTCTTTGACACTACAATAATCTCTTCACTGCTCTGTAGCTTCCCTGGCTGCCCATCCTATGAAGTTTCTTCAAATAAGGAAATGTGGCTACTGAGGAAAATTCCAAATGACTGAATGATTGATTGAAAGAGTGGGAGTAACTGTTAGGTAAGCTCCCCGTTGGGAGAGCGTGTACGTTCAGCGAAGCATTGTGAGAGTTGTGTTGGAGAACACACAACCCAGCATACAGAGACACTGCAGTTTAAATGGACTTTTACTTTCGTGGAAATAGAGGTATCAGAGTCCATCAAACAGTCCAAGTCATACACGGATAAGACAGTCAGTCATCAATGTCTTTCAGTTAAGGTATAATCCAAATTACATAGTCCAGTATCATATAATCAGTCCAGTACTCAAAGTTTGTTAGCAGTTGCAAAACTTACAATAGCTCAGGGCACTTTCTAACAGCCAGCTTCCAAAACACTCAGATCAGATCAGCCCAGCATCTAACAAACAGAGAGCTAACAGTCATTCTGGCTCCCTCTTATGGCTGATTGAGGAAAACAGCAACCAATCACATTTTACAGTATGATTTAAAGGAACAGGTATAGCATTGTTACATGATTTATATATAGTCAACCTAACCGTTAGATTATATTCCTAACAGTAACAATTCTAAGTAATCTCCAACAATAATCCCACCAAAAGCAATCTGAGGTAAATTTTCAAGGTCACACACAGCATCTCTACAACAAGATGAAATTCCTATAGACTGCAGCAGTTGCGGGTTCCTCTCCCAGTCACTGCCGGTTCACTGCACACAGGACCAGGTGTCCTGGTCATGCATGTATGCTGCGTGTGCATGCGCACTCCACCGCCCCTGCAACACTCAGCTGCTTGTCGGAGGTTGCGCAGGTGCCGTACGCTGTGTGCACTTGTGCAATTGGCCGGTAGCTTCAAAAACAGGTATGGAATACGGGTGGGTGGGTGGGTGGGCCAAATGAGCCACCATACTGCTACTCCCGGCTACTCCTGGTATGGCCGTACCGGGCTGTACTGGCAGGAACAGACCAATGGAATGTAACCTTTGCATCTTCCTATTCTCTCATCTTAACTTGAGCAAGTGGTGTGGCTATTTCGGGAAGAAATAGACTAGTCCCACTTCTCCCATCCAGGTTTTCATTATACCTGAATGTCAGCAGTCACATCGAGGAATAAATCCTGCATAATAGAAATTACCTGGGACCAACTTGACTCTGAAGAGCAGGACTTTTATATTATTAATTAATTTGACAATAATACCATCACACGATTCATATGACCCAACCTCATCAGTTTTAGAACAAAGAAATATAAATCACATTTCAACCATTTAACAAGAAGCAATAATATTTGCAGTCATTCTACCTTGCAATGCATGAATTATCTAATTAGGAATGACTAAAAGAAAATGTTTTTAGCTCCCTGAAGACAAATGAAAAGAAATTCTATCCTTTATATTGCCAACCATTAGATTCGCCCTTATCCTTCACAAATAGACTTTCTGAACTGAAAACACAAGCCTCATGTCTATTCTCCTCAAACCTTTTTTTAAAAAAAGAATTCTCTTTTTTCACAGCTTGAATAGTTGCAGGGAAAAAGAATAAAAAGAGGAGTAACAGGGATGAAAACCAACACATTTAATATAAAAACCAGTTTTCCCCGCCCTGACATTCAGAGGTCTTGAAAAGCAGTTTATTACAGATCTGTGGATATTTGGATATTTAATTAAATGTCAAGTACATATTTGCTGTAGGAACAAAGATGAAGATTTCATTCATTCATGATCTGTTTGTTATGTGATTACTCAGACCTAAAATATATCAGCTGCCAGTACCTCCTGAAAGGCACTTACATATTTCAGGGGTCAAAAATCTAATCTAATTAACCCCAACTACTGTGTTTAGAATGTTGAATAATGTCAAATGACTTCACACTGACAACCTAAGAACTATTTTTGTTTCAGGGATTTATACACAACTCTTCCCACATCAGTTCTATCACCAATGTCCTTTAATATTATTTTTCAAAAAGAAAAGGGCCTGTGGGAATTGGTTGTCGAGCTATTACTGTCCATGTCAATTAATGCATCAATATGTCATAACTATTAAACTATAACAGCAATGTTCATAATTGTTGGATTATATTTTTATTACCTGCAAACTATTTAGAGCCCCTCCAGATTGACGCAGGGATAAATCACATAAATAAGGATTAAAAAATAAATAAACCAGATGACTTTGATGTATAACACCTTTGATCCCAGTGTGGACTCCAAAGTGGGTATCTTTGGTCCAGACTGGGACAACTTGCTATGGTCAACTGGCCACAGCCAACTTTCCACGGCCATCTTGCTGTTGGTCAACTTGCATCAGGACAATTCAACAAGTACAAATGTTAAATGAATTTCAATAAAACCATGGCCAATGATAATCAAATGAAGTCAATCCAGAACTACAAGAGTTACAATGATTTTGATGAAAACGTGGTCACCAATAATAAAAGAAACAATTAATACACTGGTGAATTGTCCTGCGGTGAGTTGGCCATGGCAAGTTGTCCTAGACATCCTTTGGATAGTTCTATGGCCCATCGTAATCCAGTTTTATTTTATTTCTCAAAGTGGCCACCCAGATGCCTCTGGGGTGCTCAGAAGCAAGGGATGAAAACTTATCCCTTCCTTTTCCACTGTTTTTGTGAAACTGGTACAAGGAGACATACTGCCTCCAAAATTAAGATTAATGTTCATTTATTGGCATATTCTTCATGAATTTATCTAAACAATTTTGAAAGCCATCCAGATTACTGGCCATCGCTACTCCTCACCCAGGTTATTTATGCACTGTGAGAGAATATGCTTTCATGAAGTAGGACTACAGTAAATCAAAATTGAAGGGAAAAAGAGGGAGATCTCTTGAGTGGAAAGGACTTCTTGAATAATCCTCATGTACTCTAAAAATAGGGGACGTGATGTCTCAGTGGCTAAGACACTGAGCTTGTCAATCAGAAAGGTTGGCAGTTCGGCCGTTTGAATCCCTAGTGCCACATAACGGAGTGAGCTCCTGTTACTTGCCAACCTAGCAGTTCGAAAGCATGTAAAAATGCAAGTAGAAAAAATAGGAACCATCTTTGGTGGGAAGGTAACAGTGTTCCATGCTCCCTCGGCATTTAGCCATGCTGTCCACATGACCACAGAGACATCTTTAGACAGTGCTGGCTCTTCGGCTTTGAAACGGAGATGAGCACCGCCCCCTAGAGTCAGAACGACTAGCACATATGTGCGAGGAGAACCTTTACCTTTGCTCTAAGAATGCAAGAACAAACTTCAAATTCTTCCCTTTCCTAAAGAAACGTTTGCGAGAAACCAACCAAGCTCAGAGAGCACCAAGGACCCCACAATCTTTCTTTTCTGCTGTGAATCTGTAGATCAAGGATGAGCAATACAGTGTTCTTTAAGAAGTTTGGAGTTAAAACTTTAATACAATCAGTTATCCTGGCCCAATGGCTGGCATATGAAACTGTAGTACAAATATTTGAAGGGCACCAAGTTGTGTGCTCTGCTGTAGAACTTCGACATCAAGTTTGGTTCAAGGATTACATTCTAATACATAAACCATCAAAAGGAAATACATGCTATCCTAATCTAAGAAGTTGCAAAATAATAATCTCTCCCCTTTAGGTTGTATGTTGAAGCTATCCAAGCCGAGACTCATTGTATTTATAGATGGTTCTCACCAACCAGTTCATCTAGAAAGCCTTCTGTGCAATCCATCATCAAACTTACATTCAGAATTCTTAACCAACTGCTAACCTTCAATCCTGGTGTTGCAATGCACTGAGCTGTGAAATACTGAAGTGTCGTAATCAGGGGTGGGTTGCTGGCAGTTCAGCCCAGTTCAGTTGAACCTGTAGTGGAATTCAGGACTGGGTCACAGAACCAGCAGAGACCCAAGGCCTGCCACACCCCTGAACTGGTTCCCTCCCAGCCACTTGGCCGCTGCCATTTTGGATTTTGGTGACTGCACGTGTGCAGTTCACTATAAATTGTTCTGCCCATGTGCACAGAACAATTTACATTGAAGAGTACATTGCGAACCAGCAATAATGCCAAGAGCAACCCACCCCTGGTCGTAAAAAAAAGAAAAAGAAAAAAAAAGAAAAAAAAATGAAATCCACAGGTATAAAAACCAAATCCACAGGTACAGTATAGGTGGTACTTTGCTCAATAGTAGTGACTGTGAGAGGGATCTTGGAGTCCTAGTGGACAACATTGAAATATGAGCCAGCAGTGTGCAGCAGCTGCCAAAAAAGCCAGCACAGATGGATAAATAGAGGGATAGAATCAAGATCACACGAAGTGTTAATACCACTTTATAATGCCTTGGTAAGGCCACACTTGGAATACTGCATTCAGTTTTGGTTGCCATGATATAGAAAAGATGTGGAGACTCTGGAAAGAGTGCAGAGAAGAGCAACAAAGATGATTAGGGGACTGGAGACTAAAACATATGAAGAACGGTTGCAGGAACTGGGTATGTCTAGTTTAATGAAAAGAAGGACCAGGGGATATATGATAGCAGTGTTCCAGTATCTCAGGGGTTGCCACAAAGAAGATGGAGTCAAACTATTCTCCAAGGCACCTGAGGGTAGAACAAGAAGCAATGGGTGGAAACTAATCAAGGAGAGAAGCAATTTAGAACTGAAGAGAAATTTCCTGAAACTTAGAACAATTAATCAGTGGAACAACTTGCTTCCAGAAGTTGCAAATGCTGGAAGTCTTTAAGAAGATGTTGGATAATCATTTGTCTAAAGTGGTGTAGGGTTTCCTGCTAGGCAGGGGGTTGGACTAGAAGACCTCCAAGGTCCCTTCCAACTCTGCTATTGTATTGTAATGTAAAGTTAGTAATGTTGTATTTCTTTTCAGCTATAGAAGAAAGTTAAAAACAGCATATAAGACTTAACTGACAATGGAAATGATATTCCATTAGCTTCAAGAGCTTTGCAGTTAGGGAATAGTGGAGGAAGTTATCTCATTGCGTTCTCATGCTAATCTCTGCTGAATTATTTTGACTTTCTGTATGTTATGAATTCACTGACTCTATCTTACTATCTGTATGGAAGCCGATAAAACACAATGACAATTCAACAAGAAGGGGACATGGGACCACTCAATCCATTACCCAGTCCTTTCAGGACAACTGATCAACATAATTTTGACTTTATGTATTGGGTTGATAAATTATGCTGGAGAATTAATGGTACAGTAGTGGCCAAAATTGGGGAAACCTTTTGGAAAAAGTGTACTGTATTTTCTAAAAACTAGCTAATCACACCACTTTTTTTTTAGTAGTACCATAAAATTATGTACCAATGGAAAGATAATTTAATCAGGAATGTAATGCAATAACGTTTATGAAGGATTTGCTATTAGAATAGCATTTACAGTATAAAGAAGAAAAGTGGAACAGTTAAAAAAAAGAGATATACGAAAATTATCACCATAGAAAAAATGAGATACACAAAAATGATCATGTCTGTTAATACTTAGTTGGGTAACCTTTAGCATGAATTATGGCCTTACAGCATCTTCCCATGGAGTGAACCAAGTCTTTTAATTCTGCAGCTGTTATAACGTGAAGCCAAGATTTAATGATTGCTTCTATTGGCTGGGTTTTATTATTGGGTTGCTTCTGATTAACAAGTTTTTTTTAGTTGCAGTGCATGGGTATGGTTAGGAGGGCGCTGGATTTTTGAGTCCAGCTTTTTTACCCCTCCAGGTAAGATACATGGGAAAATCCAATTGGAGGTAAAACCCACTTACGGTTAGGGTTGGGTACCATGAACTCATAGAGCAAAATGGATGTTGCCAATGAATTTGCAGTGCATTGGCATGTTTAGGGGGTCACTGAATTTTTCAGTCCACGTTTTCTACCTCTCCAGGTAAAATACATGGGAAAATCCCATTGGAGGAAAAACGCACTTAGGGTTATCGTTACATCCCCATGAACCTGTAGAGCAAATAAATGTTGTCCATGAATTCACAGTGCATCGGTATGGTTAGGAGGGTGCTGACTTTTTCAGTCCAGATTTTCTACCTTTCCAGGTAAAATAAATGGAAAATTCCCCATTGGAGCAGTGGTGGGATTCAAATAATTTAACAACCGGTTCTCTGCCCTCATGACCAGCTGGGTGGGCGTGCCTCAGTGGTCATGTGACTGGGTGGGCGTGGCCAACTCAAGGTCACTCAGGTCGATGGGCGCTTCGCCTTAGCTGTTACAATGTAATAAGGGTTAACCGGAGAGGCAGTTCCTGTAAGCAGGGCAATAAAGATTGTGACCCGTCAAAACCGCGTTCCACAAAAGCGCGGTTGACAAAATCGCGTATGTGACGTCATCACAACGCGACGAAAAAGATCAAAAAATTGAAATAAAAATTAAATTACAGCAAGCTGATTCACATAAAGGTAAGGGTTAGGTTAAGGGTTAGGGTTAGGGTTAGGTTAAGGGTTAGGGTTAGGTTTAGAGCGTTAGTGTTACGTTTAGCGTTAGGTTAAGGGTTAGCGTTAGGTTTTTCCTTAGGTTAAGGGTTAGGTTTAGGTTTAGGGTTAGGTTAAGGGTTAGGTTTAGGGTTAGGGTTAGGGTTAGGGTTAGGGTTAGGTTTGGGGGGGTTAGGGTAAGGTTTTCGCTTTATTTTTACATTTTTCGATCTTTTTCGTCGCGCTGTGATGACGTCACATACACGCTTTCATCGACCGCGATTTTGTCGTCCGCGGTTTTGTGGTGGAACCATAAAGATTAGGCTAGAAATACTAGAATGTTTCCTTCCTGCCTCTCTTACAGGATTAGCCCTGTAAAGTGGGGAAAAAAACAAAATGAGATTTTTTTCCAGCAACCGGTCCCCCAAACTGCTTAGAAAGTTAAGAACCGGTTCTCCCAATAAGTGCGAACCGGCTGAATCCCACTACTGCATTGGAGGGTAAACCCCCTTAGGGTTAGGTCCCAATGAACTCATCAGATATGAGTATATCTTTGGATATCTTGCCTTCCTTGGCTTCCTCAGATGCCAAAATAATAGTGAATAATAGAGAGACACTTTGGCTGAAAGATAATACTCATCATGTAGTCTAGATTATCTCCAGGTTATGTTCAGACGTCATTCTATGACTAACAGCCTATTTTTCTAGAGTGAGATTCTACAGCATGTGCCTGCACAAAGTATAACCATTTGCAACCTGCCAGTAAAGATTACCTAAATCACAACTTATATAACCCAGGCATTTTCTCCATACAGTTCTGCTATTTAGGACGGCTGTCAGCCACAGAATTCCAAAGTAGTGATTAGGTTCTCAGTTTTTGCAATGTTGAAGCTTGAAGACATTTTTTTTTCCTCCAGCACCTTCATATTCAACTATTCCTCCTCTGCCTTTCGAGACATTGGTGTTTTGAACCCTGCCTGCTGCTTTGGGAATATTGCTTCTGAAACTTTTAAAGCATAACTGAAGTTCTCAGTTCAGAAAGCATTCCCATCTGTTTAGTAAAAATTTTAAGATCTTCTTCCAAATCCATTGACGGTGTCCTGTATGGTGCTTCTGTTTAGAAATTGCTGTAAAATCTACAAAAAATATTGACAGTTGTTTTGAACTGTTTCTCATCAATTATTGTATTCTAGAAACATTTTTTGGGAATGAAAAGTTAAAATGGAGGGGAGAAAGGAAGGCAGGAAGGAAGGAAGGGAGAAAGAAGGGGAAAGGAAAGGAAGGGAAGGGAGGAGGGGAGGGCATGGAGGGGAAAGGAGGGGAAGGAGGCAGAAGAAAGGAACAGAAAGCAGGAAAGAAGGAAGGAAGGGGAAATAAGTGAAATGAGTAAAGAAAAGGAAGGTGAAGTGAAGTGAAGGAAACGGAAGAGTAGGGTAGGTAGAGAAGGGAAGGGAAGGGAAGGAGGCAGGATAAGAGAAGGGAGGGAAGGAAAGAAGCAAGGAAGAAGGGCGAAGGGTGAAAGGCGAAGGGGAAAGCGGAAAAAAGGAAACGAAAATTAGAACAGTGTAATGTAGGGAAAGATAGGTAGGGAAGGAAGGAAGGAAGGAAGGAAGGAAGGAAGGAAGGAAGGAAGGAAGGAAGGAAGGAAGGAATGGTAACATTTTTCTTCCACTTTTGGTAATTCATTCTTGTTATTCTGTATTTATTTTCTTTCCCGTGCTGGGTGAGACAGTTGATCCACCTGATTAAATATTGAAAAAAAAAAACATTAGTAGTTTTTCAGTGGCCTTCAAAAGCCCTGCTGCCTAGGAAACCAGCAGATCCTGGTGCCATTCTGTCCTTAGGAAAAGAAAGGTGGTTCAGAAGTGGGTGATTTAGAGCAGAGCAATAGGGAGAACAAGCATGATGAGCTTTGTTGCTAAGTCCATAGAATTACAAGTACTGCAAAAATAGCACGTGTACCGCAGATGCATGGTGCACATGCCACAGATTTTGTGCTAGATGCCTAAAGTCAACAAGTCAAGGTTAGCTCTTGAACACTGAGATTATAAATACAAGTGCATCATTGTAATTTGCATATTATTGCTGAGTGTATTATTGTACATTTACAAAAAAGAATGTGCATTATATTAGGGGATAGCTAGACATAAGTACTTGCAACATCCTTAAATTACATGTGCAGTTATACACAGACATATTCATACATACAACAGTCCAAACCTCACAGTCATATCTCATAATACAGTAATATCTTGAAAGTTATCTTGGAGTTTACACAGATGCTCATAAGATTTTACTTATGTTTAATCTTTATGTTCACATTAGTGTTTTTCATCCTGCTTCTTTTTCAAGATCATTTTAATTTTTCTTTACATTTTTCATTTTATGTTTATTTGGGCATAGGTCACATCAGGTAAAATTGGGCAGTGGTGCCTGCTCCCCCTCCTAAGACAATTGCTGACTCCTTTAGTGTGCCAATTCCTTCTCAGTGGATATCTATGGTGATTCTCAGTCATCCAGGTCAGAACTGTCCCAAAAGTCATCAGCATTTAAAGACCCCATGATCCCTTGCGGGGGGAGTCTGGGCAATTGAATGGAGCTAGCAGAGTGTTTTAATGGCCGGATGCCTTTCATGTCGCCAATACAGAGTTTTGTTCAGTAGACATATTCTCATGGTGCCCAGAGAGAGAAATATCTGCCGCTACTAGGATCAAACTCACAGCCTCTGCGAGAGCTCCCCCTCCAGGCCACCACACAACACCACGCCACAGTTGTCCCAAAAGTGCTTTTTCAAAAGGCCACTAGATTTTCTTTGTTTTTCCTTGAAGAAATTTTGCTTCTCATCCAAGAAACTTCTTCAGTTCTGACTGAATGGTGGACAATAGAAGGATTTATATTCCTTGTAGTCACCTGTTCATTTGATGGAGAATGGAAGGATTTATATTATTCAGATGACTGCAAGGAATATAAATCCTTCCATTCTCCACCATTCAGTCAGAACTGAAGAAGCTTCTTGGATGAGAAATGAAATTTCTTCAAGGAAAAACAAGGGAAGTCCAATTGCTTTTTGAAAAATCACTTTTGGGATTTGCAGTGGGCATAATCAGAATACACATACACATACATAATATATATGTATGTGTATGTGTATGTGTATGTGTATATGTATATGTGTTCTGAACCCCCTTCTTCGCTCGTTCAAAGACGACAGGCAGACAGACTTAAAAGGAAATAACTTTATCAGTCCTCGGCTCAGCCTGGCTGCGAGCCCAAAATCAACATAAATAAAGTCTCTGGCAAGAAGATAACAGAATGCAAAAACAAAGATCTCTTACGGCCAAACCAGGTGTACAGAAAGAAAACAAAGCACTTCTCCAAGTGTCTCTTTGAATCAGGGTTACAGAAAGCAAATCACTTATCCAAGTGACTCTCACAAACAAACCGCGGCTGATGAACGATGAACCATGAACGAATGACGAACGTTGACTTCTGCAACCAGGACGTGGCACCATCAGTCCTTTTATCTCCAGAAGACCACACTAATGAGCACCAGCTGCATTGTTATTCCTGCATCCCGACTCAACTCACAGCAAACTTCTGCTGAGTCACAACATATATGTATATGTATATGTATATGTATATGTATATGTATATGTATTTTAAACCATGATGGGGATTTAAGTATGGGATAAATAAAGAAATTACCTAGTTTGGGAATCTAAGGGATCCTTAAAGTTTCAATACCAAAAGAAGAAAAGCACACATTAAAAGGGATAAATGTAAATATTCTCTTATGGCAAACTTAGAAACTTATAATTCTTGGGAGACACACATTGATTTTGGGAGGGCCATGAGCCATAGGAGCTGGACAATACGATAAAGTAGTTGGATGTATATGTGGTCCATATACAACATTTGGATACAACATAGAATCAGAGAATGATGGAGTTGGAAGTGACTTATTTGTGATGTAGTTCAATCTTCTGTTCAATGCAAAATCCATTCACATATTTTAGATTTATTATCTAAATTGATTATTTACTATATGTTTGAGCACCTCCAGTGAAGAGAAGATGCCACTTCATATAGCAACTTATTACAGTGGTTGACAGCTCTCATCATCAGAAAATTGTTCTGATCTCCAACTTGAATCTATGTCTTTGAGGTTTTTGATCCATTGGTTCTTATCCTGTCCTCTGGGCTAACAAGAAACCTGTCTCCTCCTCTGAGGAGAACAAATCCAGTTCAGGTAATTTTTAGATGTCTGAAGGTGCTACCATATCTCCCTCGGTATTCCATGGGCTAAAAATACTCCACATATTTATCACGTTTTTTATAGATGCCCATCTCCGCACAAAACTACTGCATGGCAATTCGCTAACAATTTTTTAAAAAAATAGTGTAAAAACAGCCATCCAAAACAATGAATAAAACAGTGTAAAAACAAGGAACCAGTGCAATAAATAAAAGAGTTTAAGGGGTGATATAAAACTACGTAATATTATAAAACAAAATTAGTAGCTGCGGTAATCACCTCCACATTTTATAGGCAATATAGCGACTGCATTGCCTCTACCATACTTCCAGGTCCTCATGTCAGAACCATGTTTTTCAGGCCTTAGTTTATACCTAATTTCAGTACCCCAATCTTTCCTTTCCCTCCCCCTCACTTCACTTCTTTCCTTTTCCTACCTTCCCACCGTCCCCTCCCCTTCATTTCACTTCTTTCCCCTACCTCCCCCTTCCTTTTGATGAAAGAAATGTCCTTCTGGGTTTAGCTCCAAGTGGGAAAAAGACACTGGAGACATGGAGGCTGCTTGGAAAGATGGTTTATTGTTGGACAGGGCCACATGGCTTGAGCACTGAACAGAAAAGGTGATCACATGCTTCAATGTTGGTGGAGAAGAAGAGAGAAGGGCTGAGGGAGGGGCTTGCTAGGCTTTTTATACCCTGTTCAGTCCCACCTCTCTGTTTCCTGTTCCTGTGTAAGAAATGTATTCTGATTGGTTGTCAGACTCCCATGGGGCCATGCAGGGGCTACTCTCTAGGCTGTGATGAGTTCTCAGATGCCTTGTGGTCAGTTGAGTAAAGTTCCAACATTATCCCTTCCCCCTGCAACTGCAGTGGAGAAGTCTTTATTATGTAAAGTGGGCTAGCCTGGCCTTCTCAATGGCCTATTGACAAAGGGGGAATGGGCAGGAAGCTACAGGCAACTATTCTGTCTTTTAAAGCATGTTTCTTTCTTTTCACATCCAGAGAAATATTCTGCCTCTTCAATATTTCCTAGGATATTTCATTTTACTGGGAGAGGGCTGGTTGATAACTTCCCACACTTCCTTCCTTCCCTCCTTCCTCCTCCTCCCCCTTTCCTCCCCCTCACTTCATTTCTTTCCCCTCCCTCTCTGTCTTTCTCCCTCCCTTCCCTTCCCATTCTCCTTTCCCTTCATTTCACTACTTTTGCCTTCATCCCCCCCCCTCCTCCGTTTCTGTTTCACTGAGCAGACTAGCATTCCACTGTGCTTGATATATTTTTAATGCTACTGTTGGATTATTTTGGGGAAAGTATTGACACTTAGAGCATCCAGAAAGCATATGGGATATAAATCAAACAAATGGAGTAAAATCCCTACCTATTTCCTTCCTACAGCAGTAGAACCTACACCTGTGCAATCCTTTTTTTTTTTTAAAGTCCCCGGAAGATACCCTAAATGACCCTGAAGCAGGTAAAAATAAAATCTTCTGCCCTTAGATATCATTTAGGGAGAAAATGGGGCATAAGGGTGAAGTATATGCTCCAGTCTTTGTGTGTGTGTGTGTGTAGTAAAATATTGATTTTTTTTGTAGATTGGTTGATAGCTGCTTAGAGGCATTTTTTAAAGTCGGTTGGCCATATGCATTTTTAAAATAAAACAAGCCAGCCAGCCAGCCTAGAGATCTCAAAGTTACAGCAAAGGGGTCATATATAACCTTCCAAATCATTTTCTGTGACTTCGCAATAGCAATAGCACTTAGACTTCTATGCCGCTTCACAGTGCTTTACAGCCTAAGCAGTTTACAGAGTCAGTCTATTTCCCCCAACAATTTGGCTCCTCATTTAGAGGAAGAGGAGGGAAAGAAGAAAGAGGTAAGGGGAGGAGGGTGGGAGGGAGAGAAAGAGAAGGAGAGAGGGTAGGAAGGGGAAGAGGAAGAGGAGTAGTAGGGGAGAGGTAAAGGAAAAAGGAAGGGGAAGGAGAGGAGGAAGGAAGGAAGCAGAGAAGGGAGGGAGAGAGAAAAGAAAGGGAAAATAAGGTGATGTTACAACAGGTGGAAGGGATGGCAAATAAAGCAACCCAAACTGTATATTATAACCTGTTCTGACCCCCCTCCATACGGTGAGTCACACCGACACAAAGTTACTGTTAGCCACACTTTATTCACAGTAATTACTCACAGATAAGACTTTGGCAGCAACCCAGACTCCCACAGATAAGTGATACGCACAAGAGCTTCTCCAGCTTAGTATAACGGTTGTGTCCTGCAAAAGGTCTCCTCCCAAAGTCTCTTCTTATATACTCTCTTGGGAGGAGCCAAATCACAACCTCCTGGGCCCGATTATTTTCTATATCTCCGTAATTGCTGCCTGCGCTTATCCGCACTTCTTTGCCTGGCGTCCGGGACCAACTCGCTTAGCTCCTCCCCACTGCTCCAGGGCCTGATGTCATGGACAAACTCCCTTTGGCTTTCACCGCTGCTCCATGCCTCAGGGGCCTCCTGGTGGCCAACCAGCCTCTCTGGTCCCTGCTCGGAGTCTGAACCCTGGCCAGGGTTCTCCATATTGTCCAGAGCCGACTCATAGGGTCCCTCGCTATCGGAGTCTGTCGGCAGCTCCAACGGCTCCTGCTGGGCCACAACAATAACCTATTAAATGGAATAACAAATGTATAAGAATGATAAATGGAAAGAAGAATAACAATTATGTGAATGTATATTTATAATGGTATATAACAGAATAAAAAAAGGGAAAATATAGCAATAGCAGTAGACTTATATACCGCTTCATAGGCCTTTCAGGCCTCTCTAAGCGGTTTACAGAGAGTCAGCATATTGCCCCCAACAATCTGGGTCCTCATTTTACCCACCTCGGAAGGATGGAAGGCTGAGTCAACCCTGAGCCGGTGAGATTTGAACCGCTGACCTGCTGATCTAGCAGTAGCCTGCAGTGCTGCATTTAACCACTGCGCCACCTTGGCTCTTCTCATTTTACCCACCTCGGGAGGATTGAGTCAACCTTGAACCTGGTGAGATTCCATCTGCCAAATTGCAGGCAGTCAGCTGAAGTAGCCTGCAGTACTTCACTCAAACCATGGCGCCACTGTGGCAATGAGATTTCTGCCCAGCACGTACAACATGGGGATCATACAGATACTCAGGGTCATGGGAAGGACATCAGGAAAGATTAATGTATTTGGTCAGACGCAGAGATGACCCAGTATCAGTAGGCCATAGTGGTCAGGTCACATAGTTGTCATGTAAGATATCGCATGGATAGAAGCTGTATTCTTATGGAACATCTGCTGGTCTTGTGTGCTACAGTGGACGCTGCTTCAGAGGCATCCCTGACTGCCTGTCGCACCAGAAAGATCACTCTGCCAGAAACGGGGTGGAAAAGGAAGCAAGATGCAAGAATGTGTTCTGACCAAGGCTTCCCCAAACCACGAAGCAGACTCCTTGTCCCCACAAAAACCCCTTTTTATTAAGTTACTGTGAATTCCTCTCATTCACATCCAGCAAAGTATTTCAAGGGTGGATTTACAGTCACAGACCTTATCTGGCTTGGAGAGCCGCCAGGCCGATATCTTCAAAACCTGGCAAGGAGTCTTGGAGAGTCACGAACCAATTAAGTGAACTAATTGTCTCTTGCAAACTCCACTCCCCTTTCGCTCCTCTTTTATTTCTTCTGGAAGGGGCCATTCACCGTCCACCTGTGGCTTTACTTACTCCCAAGTTGACCCCTGTTTCTTAGGTGTTCCCTTCATCTGGCAACTCTGCGCATGTGCATACTGGGGACAGGCTCCAGTTGTTTTTCTGCCTCACTGATATCTGAATCTGAAGGCAGCTGATAACTGTCAGACAGCCCTGGCCCCTTCTCTGCCTCTGATGCAGAGCCCTCGTCAGAGCCTTCCCCAGACTGGCCCATGTTCCTCCCCAACCTCCTCACTGTCCGAATCTGCTGCCGGTTCTGCTGACCGCTGACAGACCATAACAGAATGATATTCCTATTAGGTGAGGAAAAGCAGGCAGAAAGAAAGAAAACAAAAGAAGCCAGAAAGCTAAAACTCAAAGAAAGATTTATTTGCTCAGCTACACGATGGAAAATAAAGGAAAGGTAAGCTTTGGGCATCTCTTAATTGGATGAGATCTCTTGATTTATATGGTATGAAAATCCTATGAAAAGCCTGACATATCAATCCAATAATATAAACTAAATTTTCATGTTTCAGTTAATGAAAATGCTGCCAGCTAACTTGTCCTAGTGAAATAGCTTTTTTTTTTTTGACAAAAAAGAAAAAGAAAAGCTTAATATGATACTTTTTTTCTGTAGGTTTTTATTCTTTAGAGATTTTTGTATAAGAAGACTCCGGGCTCTCTGATCTAGTCCTGCTCAGTTATCCTATGAGTTTTTTTATATACCATGAGCCCATTTAGCAATAGCAATAGCAGTTAGACTTATATACTCCTTCATAGGGCTTTCAGCCCTCTCTAAGCGGTTTACAGAGTCAGCATATCGCCCCCACAGTCTGGGTCCTCATTTTACCCACCTCGGAAGGATGGAAGGCTGAGTCAACCTTGAGCTGGTGAGATTAGAACTGCTGAACAGTTAGCTAAAGTGGCCTGCAGTACTGCACCCTAACCACTGCGCCACCTCGGCTCTATTTCACTTCTGTAATGCAGCATTTTAGCTCTGTTTCCCCAAACCTCATATAACTAGGAATATATACACCTGTTTTCAGTTATAGATCTATAATTCTTAGATAAGAGTATCCAGTGCCAACTACAACTACAGCTAGTTGTCTACAACTTTACAAGTCTGTCTCAATCATTGCTCTATCTGACCTAGTCAATAACTGAGCCAATCTTCTCCCCTTCTTTTCTCCCCTTCCCTCCTCCTCTCCTCCCCTCCCCTCCCCATCCTCCGAAGATGATTTCTGGAAAATATAAAAACACAAATACAGTAACTGCAGAAGTTTTGCTGGATCTAGGACTTGATGAAATCTATGTTTATCAATTCGCTGGCAGGGGAATTCTGGGAGTTGAAGTCCAGACATCTTCAAGTTGCCAAGGCTGAGAAACACTGTCCTAACCTGTAGCTTGCTTAGCTTGTGACCAAAATCAGCTCGGAGATCTCTCTTTCGCCTTCAGATTGTTATCAACAGTTGAATGTGTTGAGATGGTGAACCTTGCAAAACAGTGTACTTACCAGTTCTTATCAGCTGGGTAGAGATGATAATAACATCGTCAGAGGGCGATTGAGCGGAGCAAGCAAGGTATAGGAAATAGGATTAGGTGGATCTTAAAGGACAAAAAGGAAAAAGAGAGGAAGGATTAGTGATTGGGCATACACTGAATTCCTCCACAGAAAGAATAAAGCACAAAATGGTATTGGAAGCTCAGGTATTCAAACCATAATTTGATCTGTTAGAAGACATGTCCATTTGGGTTCAGTTCCTAGTGGGGAGAAAGACACTGGAAACATGGTGGCTGTTTGGAAAGATGGTTTAATGATGAACAGGATCACATGGTTTGAGGTCCTGGGCAAAAAGGCACATGGAATGGAGAGAGAGAGGGAGGGAGGGAGGGAGGGAGGGAGGGAGAGAGAGAGAGAGAGAGAGAGCGAGAGAGAGAGAGAGAGAGATTTATACCCTCGGTTGGGATTTGAATTTGAGCTTGTATTCTGATTGGTTGTCAGAGTCCCACAGGGCCATAACCTTTTGGGTTTTTGAGTCCCAAGCTTGGTTGAACCTTTCTGGGTGATGATGTAATGAAAGGGCTTTGGAATTCCTATTATGGCTCTGCCTGAAGGAGGTAGATCTTTGGTATGTAGAATAGACTCTCAGGCCTTAATGGCCCATTGACAAACATGTATGTGGGGTGTGTGAGAGGTATTGAACCGAGCCATAGTGCATGGTTTGATAATGGCTTTTAAAATATATTTTATCAAACTTGCCAACTGAATAGGAAATTGTCAACTGGGATGAAAATATGAGAAAACAACAAATGAATTGATAGCATTCTTTAGCTAGTGGAATATTACTTGGTTCAAGATAAGCCTTCTGTCTCTGCATCTAGGGAATAGAATAGAATAGAATAGAATAGAAGTTGGAAGGGACCTTGGAAGTCTTCTGGACCAACCCACTGCTTAGGCAGGAAACCCTACATCACTTCAGACAAATGGTTATCCAACGTCTTCTGAAAAACTTCCAGTGTTGGAGCATTCACAACTTCTGGAGGCAAGTTGTTCCACCGATTAATTGTTCCAACTGAAAGGGAAATTTCTCCTTAGTTCTAGGTTGCTTCTCTCCTTGATGAGTTTCCACCCATTGCTTCTTGTCCTGCCCTCAGGTGCTTTGGAGAATAACTTGACCCCCCTCTTCTTTGTGGCAATCCCTGAGATACTGGAACACTGCTATCATATATCCCCTGGTCTTTCTTTTCATTAAACTAGACATACCCAGTTCCTGCAACCGTTCTTCATATGTTTTAGTCTCCAGTCCCCTAATCATCTTTGTTGCTCTTATCTGCACTCTTTCCAGAGTCTCCACATCTTTTCTACAGATATTGGAACACTGCTATGGAGCCACTAAATGAAGCCAGCTGTGATTCTAGTGGATTTCTTGATGGGCAAGATGATGAGTATTGTCAGAAAGCCTATTGAGGACTGTTCTTCATGACTTGGAGGAGAATTCCAGTCATGTCATGTGAACAAGGGGATTATTATCAGTTGCCAAGTATTTAAAGTGGAGAGTTGCAAAACTGGGTTCAGAGCCCAAAGATACTTGGAAATAATTAAAAAGAGCAAAACATTCTTAATACCTCTGAGATCACCAAGGCCCTTGGTTATTTTGCTTTTAAATGTTAGAGTCTTAGTGAATCTCATTTAAGCTTCTGCTCTAATGCTGTCATAATTCTAATTATTTCCCCCTTGCACTTATCACTGTTCTGTTTTACTATGATCAGAGGTATTTCATTCCTCCCACCCCACTAAATCCCCCGTTAATTCCTTATCCTATCTATATATACCACCTTAATTTAATCTGAAGTTAGCAAAAATGGTTGTTCCAACCCCAGGATTGAAGAAAGGACATTTGAACATGCTGTGACATGCGTTTATTTTTTATTTTCATTTTTTGATAAAATATTGCATTACATTGGAAAATAATCTGGGGAAACAAAAAAAAAACCGGATTACTTTATGGATTTTACCTACACTGGATATGGGAATACTGAATGGTTTAAATTGTTAAATTTGTCAGCAAGTATTAGCTTAAGATTTGCAACATAAGGAGGGCTTTCTTTACAAGCTTTATACAAGGCATAATATTTGCTGAAAGCCCAATGCCTTACATAAAGCAAGAATGAACAATCTTTTTCCAGCAGGTTGGGAGAGCCAGTTTAGTGTTGTGGTTAAGATGCTGGTCTAGAGTTCTGACCTAGCCTCCACAAGAGCATGAAGGAAACTCCTTGTCCCAACAAAAAAACCCTTTTATTAATTTACTGTGAATTCTGCTCATTCACATCCAGCAAAGTCTTTCAAGGGAGGATTTACAGTCACAGACCTTATCTGGCTTGGAGAGCTGACAGACCGATATCTGCAAAATGTGGCAAGGAGTCTCGGAGAGTCACAAACCAATTAAGTGAACTAATTGTCTCCTGCAAACTCCACTCCCCTTTTGCTCCTCTTTTATTTCCTCTGGGAGGGACCAGTCCACCTGTAGCCTTACTCCCAAGTTGACCCCTATTCTTTAACTGTTCCTGGCAACTCTGTGCATACGCACACTGGGAACAGGCTCTAGCTGTTCATCTGCCTCACTGATGTCTGACTCTGAAGGCAGCCCTGATCCTATATCTGCCTCCGATGCAGAGCCCTCATCAGAGCCTTCCCCAGACTCCTGGACTGGCCCATGTTCCTCCCTAACCTCCTCACTGTCTGAATCTGCTGCCAGCTTCGCTGGCCACTGGTGGGCCACAACATCTAGAAACCAGGAGAGTGTGAATTCCAGTCCTGATTTAGGCATGAAAGCCAAGTGGGCAACTTTGGACCAATCATCAGGAGATTATGAGTTCTAATCCCACTTTAGGTATGAAAGTGACTTTTAGCCAATCCTGAAGAGGCTGTGAATTATACTCCCACCTTAGTGTCTATGAGATTCTCAGTCATCCAGGTCATGGTTCTCCCAAAGGTGCTTTTTCAAGAGGCAACTGGACTTTCTGGTTTTTCTTTGAAGACATTTTACTTCTCATCCAAGAAGCTTCTTCAGCTCTTCACCAGCCAGTCAGAGCTGGTTTTTGCTCATTTTTGGCCTCTAGCCCCCAGGAGCACTCTACAAGCCTCCTAAGGGCAATGTATTCTCTTTTTTAAAACAAAAAATGGACCTGTTTTTGTGAAGACTGGGCCATTTTCAGGAGGTCTGCAGAGTACAAAAACCTTTTTAAAAAATTTGCCTCTTCAAAATCTTGGTGCGTCTTATACTCTGAAAAATATGGTATTTGTATGTTTACCACTCAAGTTACTTATAAAGTAATAATACAGTGTTTCCCTGAAAATAAGACCCTGCATTACATATTTTTTGCCACCAAAAAAGGCAACAGGTCTTATTTTGGGGGGGGGGCGGGGAGAGGGATGTCATCCACTGACTCACTTGCATGTGTCATCCCTGGCCTCCTTTTCACTGTCCGAGGCCTTCAGGCACTTCTGCAGCTGGCAATGCTTTCCTGCAGAGGCATTTAGAAAAGCCTTGCCAGCCTTGCAAATTGCAGAAGAAATGGGCCAGCAAGGCAGGTGTTGGGGTGTGCGAGGCCTAGCTGCAACTGTCCAAAGTTAAGTAGTAAGGAAGCTCCATCCCCCCATCCACCCCTTAGCTTAATTTTTACCCTGGAGTGGGCAGGGTCTTAATTAGGGCTTATTTTGGGGGTAGGGCTTATATTGGGTGCACATGTGAAAATCAAGCTAGGACTTACTTTCGGGGTAGGTCATATTTTTGGGAAAACAAGGTAGTGAGATAAAAATTAGAAAGAAAGAAAGAAAAAAGAAAAAGAAAGAAAGAAAGAAGGAAGGAAGGAAGGAAGGTAGGCAGGAAGGAATGCAGCAAGAAAAGAAGGTGGGAAGGAGGGAAGGAAGGAGGGAGGGAGGGAGGGAGGGAGGAAGGAAGGAAGATCCATGAGTTCTTTCTGTGTTTTGCAGTATATAAGGAGATTGTCTGCTTTCTTCAGAAAATTGAACTGCAGCTTTTACTTTTTTTTTAGAAAGTCAAATAATAAAAAAACAGATGCCCTCTGGTTCACATATTGATTCAGGAAGTATGCATGTTCTCAACAAATATGGTGCAAGAATCCCTTCCACATCTCTTTGCACATTTGCTTTATTTCTTCAGGAAAAGAGCTGCAACCTTTTTTTTTAAAAAGCCAAATAATAAAAAATAGATTCGGTCTGGTTCGTGTATTGATTCAGGAAGTAAGGATATTCTCCCCAAAGTATGAACTTTGCAAAAATTTCTTCCAACCCTTTTTGAAGCTCCACGTGATGGGGGAAAAAAAATGACTTATGTTTGTGTTTAGAGGGGCAGCCTGTGATTTGAAATGAAAAGATCATTGAGAGGATCTGAAGCATCCTTTCTTTATTCCAAGTTCTGCATTTCAGCTCCCAAAGCTTCAAGCAAACATCAGGCCTAGTGTGTTGATCACATTGGCAACTTTTTAAAAAAAAACACCTGATCTCTGTGATGGTGTACCGCTGGGTACGCAGAGTCCTCTCTGTGGGCAAACATGCCTTCGCCAGCTGCTCTTATGGAGCAGAAGAGCCGAGGTGGCGCAGTGGTTAGGGTGCAGTACTGCAGGCCACTTCAGCTGACTGTTATCTGCAGTTCAGCGGTTCTAATCTCATCGGCTCAAGGTTGACTCAGCCTTCCATCCTTCCGAGGTGGGTGAAATGAGGAGCCAGACTGTGGGGGCGATATGCTGACTCTGTAAACCGCTTAGATAGGGCTGAAAGCCCTATGAAGCGGTATATAAGTCTAACTGCTATTGCTATTGCTATGATTTCTGGCCAGCTGGTCTTCGCGAGTGCAGGAGCGCTGAGAAAAGCTAGAAAACAACCTGTAAAATGCCCCAAAACAGACCTTCTTTGGACAATTTTTGTGCACTGGCCAGCTCGTCTTCATGGGTGCTGGAGCCCTGGAAAAATGGTCTAAAGAATAACCACAAAAACAGACCATTTGGGGGGCATTTTCTGGTAGTTTTCAAGCCATTTTGGGGGGTTAGAAAAGGGCCTGAAAAATGGCCTGAAAATAGCCTGAAAAATGGCCTGAAAATGGTCCCAAAATGACCAAAAGACAGGCATGTGTGCGCCAGCCAGATGGTCTTTGGGTTTCCAGTGCTCCGGTGTGCACACATGCACACGTATGCATGCACATTCCAGTTAGGGCATCGGTGCCGAAAAGGTTCGCCATCCCTCTCTGATCTCTTTCTAGCTTCTGATTAAGTTTTCAATAGCAACATCTTAGCCAAAGATGATGTTCCTACCTGCCTCCCCATACCATTTCTATGAGTCCTTACAGAAATGTTGCATCAAGGCCCCGAGAAGCCAAAAGAAGCTTCTGAAGCTCTCATCCTGAGAGGATAAGGTTGCTTTCATTCTTGGAAGACAAGTCCCCACCTTGTGCAAAGCACCTGTTTCGATGCTCACTGTATGTGATGGAGTTTTAGTCAGTGTTTTAAAGGAATCGAAGAAAAATGGAGCATGGATCTAGCAATCTTTTCATCAAATCTGTAGTTTCTTAGATAATGAGTGGACAGAGTGAAAGAGAGAGAGAGAGAGAGAGAAAAGAAGGAGGAGGGGGAGAAGGAGGAGGTGGTCTCCACCTTATAGAGGTGGTCTCTACCTCTATAAGGTGGAGACCACACAGATTAAGAATGGAGATGGCTTCATTGAAGACTTCATATTAGGAGGAGGATGAGATCTTTACCCATTCAGTTAGGAGTGAAAGAAATAAATAGTAACCCTAACCCATAGGTGAGATTTGCAGAAACTTCTCTTCTTGAAGCTACCTCTGATCTTTGTATCAGGTATGATAGAACAAAGATCTTAAAAAGTAGGTAGACCCCAGAGAAAAAGAAGATAAAATTAGATTTGATTAAACTTAGTATAATCCAAAAGCAACTACTTAGTAAGAATAAGCCAGTGGGTTTCATAATTTTTGCCTTCTGTCATAGGATAAAAAATTATCAAGTTCTGAAATTGGAATCGGTGGCTGTCTTGTGAAAGATTACCTGTCATTTCTGGTTGTGCAGACAAGGAATTAGTTGGAGAACTAGCTAGAAAAGAGTTAACCACTAGAGAACGGGAGAACGGGAATTAGAACTGATGCAAAAGAGGGTAGGGACCAGGGGCCGGCCTGGTGTTTAAATAGAGCAATTTTTGATTTGACATCATAAATGTTCTTCACCAGAGAATATTGATTCTTTATGAATAGCTACTTATTTCAACAATTCTCTCCCTGCCATCCTCCCTCCCCACCATAGACAGACATAACATACAGTATCTTTTTTATCATGGTAGTCAATTGATATTCAACAGCCATTGCCATGGGTTTTCGTGGTTTTCATGGAGATGACACATACGCTTCCCTTGATTTTTCCTGCCGCTGTGTAAGATAAGTTAATGGGCACTTAAAATGGAGTGTTGCCCTGTGGGAGTAAAGTAATTTCAATCCAGGTGAATGAGCTGAAAGTATAAATGATCACATTATGCTGAACTAGGTTCGGTCACTTATTGGCTTCCGGAATCCTATGCTACATTTCACTTTTGGAAAGTGTTACACACACTCCTAGATTCAGATGATGGTCATTCGCTTACATACACAGAGCCTGTCGAGGCTCATAGATCTTGTAAGCCCCCACCCCCTTGCTATCTACTTGGGTTTTCCAACTAGGGGTGACTAGACAAGACAAGGCACCCAACCCTGGTCAACAGCCAGGAAATAATTAAGGACAGGCACAAATCATTTTCAATTGAACAACAAGATACAAATGGTTCTTTGAAGTAGATGGAAAGCTGGTGAATTGAAAGTAACAGCAAAACTTCACTGATCCCAATGTATATTCATTCCCTCTCTCTCTCTCTCTCTCTCTCTCTCTCTCTCTCTCTCTCTCTCTCTCTCTCTCTCTCTCTCTCACACACACACACACACACACACACACACACACACACACACACACACACACACACCTATATTTTTCTCAAGTAGGCTGCCAGATACTAGCTAGAACTAAGGAAGCTGCCAGGACTGGGTCCAAAGGAGTGAGTGAGCTTCAGGATTCATTTTTATCCCCAAAAGTTCTTGCTTTGTTGACAGCTAGAATTGGTGCATTTTTCCTTAGCTTAGGCCCAACTTCCTTTGTCTGGTTCAATTGATATCCCCCCCCCACTTTATTTCCCTAATAACTTGTTTCCTTCTTAATTACCTCCCTGAAGGGATCTTTTAGAAAGATTCCTGGCATTTTTGTCCTTTCTGCTTATTGCCTGCTATGTCTTTAGTTATGGCATCTGAAGGCAACGAGGACCCGACTTTTCCCTTAAGCTCTGGGCCACGACATTTTTATATCACACATAAACAACAGACTGGGTTTCGTACACATGATGACTGCCATCTGAACTTTTTTGAACACTTCCTGCAGACATCCCTACTTAGGGTTGTACATCATTGGCAAATGATGTGGACCAAGTACTTTGGACTGAGGATGTATGTAGTAGAAGCCTGGAAATGTTGGACCACTGAGTTGGACCATGAGACTAGAAGACAGATGCCACACTTCCTGGATCATTTTTTGAGTGTACATAACCCAAACCAACCACTTTTTTTCAGAGCAAATCAGTTCTAGTATCAGTGATATACAAGATCAAGAAGTTAGAAAAATCTTTTTAAAAAAAACAAATAGCATAAAGGTGCTACTTATGGCCTGAGAATCTGAGTTTCCCACTCATCAATACAAAACTATTGCCTTCCTTATACACACACGCATACACACATACACACACACACAGAGAGAGAGAGAGATAGAGAGACAGAGACAGAGACACACCATGACCAGTTCAAATCCAGTCAATGCAATCCTGCAGAGATGTTTTGGGAATGCTAAGGTGTATAGTTTGCTCAATTTCCACACTCGGGGTAAATGGCCTTCAAGATGCCTGGCATGAACTGGTTTCACACGGATCTGACTGTCTTCAGCTGTCATTCCCCATTCCCACACAACATGCATACAAGTTTATTACCAATTTGTCACCACAACCACCCATTGCTCCACCCTAGTCCTTTGATGGCAGGACACCAGCGAGGAACCAAGCCATAGATGGTAGATCTGACATATACCAAATAGTATCAGAATGTGGAGATTTTCGGTTTCCTTTACAGACTCACTCATATTTACAGTACATGGTGGCTATTTCAATTTTCTTTCTTTCTAATTATATACATTGCTATTCTATATATTGTATAATTATTCATATATGTACATAACATCTTTTAGTTCTAACTTGTATCAATATTTACAAATATATACAATACCTTTCCATTTTAATATATCTCTTAAGTAATCTTTATGTGCGGTCTTTGTATCTATTTTCTAACCAATCATACCATATGTTCCAAATCATATAATAATCTGTTTCTTCTCTATTTTTTAATTCCATAGTTAATCTGTCCAACTCTGCACAATTGACCACCATTTATTTAGATGGATAAATAAACAACTTCCCACTTTCAATTTCCAGTCGCACCAATTTCCAGTAGTACCAATTTCCCTCTTTCGCAGTGACATTTCTTTCCCCAGGGAGTTTCTTTCATATTTTATTTTACACATGCAATGGATCAAAGAGGAAACACAAAACCGTCCCGAGTGCTTAATGATCTGTTCCATGGAATAAATTACAGCGGGAATTGTTGAAATTTTAAATTTATCAGAGCCCAGTTTATGCAACTGAAATCAGATTTTTGTTATGGCTGTTGCTCAAAAATATAGTTTGTCCTTTTACAGTGACATAATAGTAATAGTAACCCCTGACAGCATGATCTATTCAAGGAATCAAAACAGAAGAAGTTGTATAGTAAACTCACTTTCTTTTCTATTACTTTTAACAAATTGCTGAGATCACTGAATATATTCAGCGAGATAAAGCTTGGTGCGTTTCTGATAAGAGGGAAAGGCTGAAAAAAAGAAAGTTCTTTCAATTTTTCATCCAAGGAGTTGCATACACAAATGCTTCCCGTCCTGGACCACAAAGAAGCTATTACAGAAAAACCCACCTTTCTAATAATCTATAAAGTGGAGACCACATACAGATTAAGAATGGAGATGACTTGGGTTCTGATACAGTTGCTTTCTGTAAGTGTTTATTTTGAAGACTTCATATTAGGAGGAGGATGAGATCTTTACACATTCAGTCAGGAGTGAAGGAAATAAATAGTAAGTTACTATTTTATAAAAGTGTTAAATGTATCCATAAGCTAAAGAGCTCTTCCTGTTGCAAATTAACCACCAAATGTGCTCAGTAAAACAGAACGTGATGACTTGCTAAAACTAACTTCCTTTGAAAACAGAAACATACGTCTGAGACAAGGCCACCATTGTTGAGATAGGAACATTCGCCACCTAGGGGGAAGCCACAAAGAAACAAAGATAAAATAACTGGGATTCTGCAGGAAGAGTCATGTTGACTCTTTGTAGTGTAAAATGACTTAAAGAATGACTTAGGACAGTGATGGCTAACCTTTTGTCCTCGCATGCTAAAGGCGGGAGGAGCACAGGATTATGCCCACAGGCATGCCCACATCCATAATTCTATGCAAATGACCTCCCATGCATGTGACTCCTGCTTTTTGCTCATGATGGACACATTTTTCAGGTTCCAGCGGATTTTTACGAGCCTGGGGAGGGCAAAAATGGCTTCCCCCCGCACCCCCAGAGGCTCTCTGGAGGCTTCAGGAGACTTCCTTGATGCCAGAGGGCAAAAAACAGCCCTATGGGCAACCCGGAAGTTCCAAGACTTCCTGAAGCCTCGGGAGGGAGAAAAACAGCCCAACGTGCAAACTGGAAGTCTGTTCCTGAACTTCCAATTTGCACGTTGGGTTGTTTTTCGCCCTCCAGAGGCTCCAGGGAAGGCTCCAGAGGGAGAAAAATGGCCGGAAGTGAAGGCCAAAGTCAACTGACCAGCATGTGCATATGCACTGGAGCTGACAGGGCAAAGCCTTGCATGCCCCAACAAATGGCATGCATGCCATAGGTTCGCCATCATGGGCTTAGGGGAAGGGGAGGGCTTCTTCTTAAGCATGGCATGCATTGCTTAGGGACTATAAATTGTATAGCTGTTTTTTGCTCTCCTTGTTCTCAGTCCAACTTGGGAAGAGATTCGGAGGCCGCCTTTGCAAACACATTCAAAATAAACTTTTGAATTGTAGACCAGACTTGTTTTCTGCACTGTGAGGATTTTTGGGTTTTACATCTCGCAGGAGGGTGAAGCAGAGTTTTACGGATATTTCCGTGAACATGTTTGTGTCGTTTAAGATTCTGCTTTCTTAAGGCCTTACGAGCTATGGAGAGCTGAATGGCAGTCAAAGAAGTTTGCTTAGATGTGACTCCAGGTCTTTGTATGATTTTGGATTCTGCTTTAGCAGGGTCATAGGACTCATGGAGAGTTGCATGTCCATTCAGACAAGTATTAATATTAGGGTTACAATGGAGACAACTCTTTCATATTCTAGGTAGAATGCACATACCACAAAATGATGAGCTGTTGATGTATATGAATGAAAGGCTGGGAAAGTAGAGAATGGGAATGTATCAACAGAAGAGACTATTTGTAGCTCAGGGTTGAACTGAAGGGTCCTTGGTGCTATCTGAGCTTGCTTATCTTTTTGCAGATATTTCATTACCCAACTAGATGACCTCTTCCTTGCTAGAAGGGAGTGGGGTTTGCCTTCTGTGATTTGTCCTTTCAGTGTTGGTGGGATTGTTCTTGGCAATTCTTTGATTAGGCTGTTGTTTGATTGTTTGAAATGGTAGTTCCTTGATTGGGGTATTGTTTACTGCTTGATTGTTGGTTTGGTATTAATCCCTGCTTATCTAGATGTTGATTGCTGGGAAGATACCTCTGGCCCATTCTGCTCTTTCACTCATGTTGCAATTATCATTGATCTGCCCAAATGTTTATACTGACCTGTAACAAGCAGAATAATAATGAAGAGTTGAGTGGCAAAGAGAAAGAAAAATTCAGTGAAGAGACTGGAGGAAAATTGCTTGTTGGAAGCACAATAGAATAGGGAGAGAAGATAGATTTTTCACAAGATTTTTTAGTTAGGTCAGTAAAAGACATAGCAACAGAGTTCAGGGAAAGCTTGTTTTCTAACACTTTGTGGGTAGCTGAAGGGCAAGTTCTAGTGGGTTTTGTGAACCCAGCCAAATTGATTTCTTTATAGTTCAGTGGATTGTGCTAGCTGGAAATTGCACTAATTTAGGAACAAAGTTCAGCTGTAGTGAACTCTGCCAAAGTGACCAGTGGAAGAAGTCAGGTTTAAGCGAAGCACTTGTGGTTTATTAAAACCTTTGTCCTGTTACTAAATGGACCATGGGAAACAACTAGTGGTGAAGGATGGTAGCATTCAAAGCCATCATACTCTTCCACTGTGGGGTGAGCAAAATTAGGCATAGTGCAGAAAGGGAGAAGGAATCAGTAATTCAAAGTACGGAAGGCATGAGAAGAAAAGGAATTATAGCTAACCCTAATTTAGACCACAGTATTCATTATACTTTTCCATATCTTTTTAGCCTTGCAACTCAACTGTATACCCACTCTGCTATCTTCACTGTTTTTTCATTCTCTGCATTTCTTATCTTTTCCTTTCCCCCCAGGATTCTAGAAAGTCCCCCAACCCTGAATGGAAGACCATTGCCCTGTAGTTATTTCAAAATGGCCATCCAATGAGTGTGTCTCTGAGTTGTAGAAATACAGAATGTTTGTCTGAATGTCAAGGGACCCTGAGGATTATAGACAAATGTCCAAGTGGCCTCAACAACTGTCTAGAAGGATGCAAATGACAATCTGGATGCAAGGAATATGAATCCTTCCATTCCCCACCATCCAGTCAGAGCTGAAGAAGCTTCTTAGAGGAGAAGCAGAAACCTCTTCAAAGAAAAACCAGAAAGTCCAGTTGCCTCTTGAAAAAGCGCATTTGGGACAATGTTTATCTGAATTAGTAGTTCTATGATTGGGTATTATTTACTGCTTGATCATTGCCCTGGTATTAATCTAGGCCAGGGATCTCCAAAGTTGGTATTTATAAAACCTGTGGACTTCAGTTCCAAGTATTTCCAAGCTAGCTGTATTAGCTGGGGAATTCTGGCAGGTAAAGTCCACAGATCTTAAAGTTGCCAACTTTGGAGACTTATGATCTAAGGTAAAAGATAAAGGTTCCCATATGACATATGTGCTAGTTGTTCCTGACTCTAGGGGGTGGTGCTCATCTCCGTTTCATACCAAAGAGCCAGCACTGTCCGAAGACATCTCCGTGGTCATGTGGCCGGCATGACTAAACACCGAAGGCACATGGAATGCTGTTACCTTCCCATCAAAAGTGGTTCCTATTTTTCTACTTGTATTTTTACGTGCTTTCGAACTGCTAGGTTAGCAGAAGCTGGGACAAGTAACGGGTGCTCACTCCATTACACAGCACTAGGGATTCGAACCGCTGAACTGCCGATCAGCTCAGCGTCTTAGCCACTGAGCCACTGCGTCCCAGATCTAGTCCAATACTAATGAGGAAATGACCTAAAACCTATTTTGGTGATTGAATCAAAGCAACGCAGACCCCAATCATTTGTTCACAACTGGGAAATTTCCATCTGAACTTCTAGCTGTGCATTGGACAAGGAGCCCAAAAGATTAGTTTATTTTCTGGGAAGTAGATCAAAAGTAGAGATATGGAGAGAATATTGTCTGAGTATCATGGAATGTTTGAAGCTTTGTCACTGTTTACTTTTCAGAGAGGATGTGAAATGATATGCATGAGCATTACAACGAAAGTAGCAAAAACACAAAAGCCAGAGCCCAAAATAATGTTGGAAAGAGTGCCCGATGGAGAGAAGACTGAATAACATCTCAAGTGCCGGCATCTGAGTGGCAAGGAAGCAATCTTTATGTCTGTTGTGTCAGAAAATCCCTTTACATTTTTTCTGCCATTCACAGCCAGACTGACAGAAAATGAATTGCTAGAAGGATTCTTTTTTTCCCCTCCCAGAGAACAGTAAAAAAAATGGGAAAATTCTCATAAACGGAGAATAGGATTTTAGATTTACTTTCATTTGAACGTTCCTAATGAATGAACTTCTGAAGTTTGTGCTCCAGATGGAGAAAAAAATGAAACTTTGATCGTGGGTTTTACTGATTAGATAGATCTGTTGTTATAGAATTGGATAATTAATACTATTACTAGTCGATAACCCGGCGTTGCCTGGGTATTTATTTATAGGGGGAAAATGTCTGCACCAAACAATTTCTAATGTTGGATTTTTCCCCCTTACAACTCCACTGTGCTGTACAGTAGAAGTCATTTAAAGGCACAACAGGCTGTATCTTAACGGAACACGCACCTCAGGGACAGGGGTGGGTTGCTGCTGGTGTTACTGCTGATTCACTTCACACACGCTTTTTCAACTCCAGCTCTCAGCAAGGACAGTCTCTGTTCCCACGGGAAAAAAGGTCACCAACCAAAACAATCCTCACTATCTATTCGTTCCGCTCACCTTTTAAACAGAACTTTTTTATTTTTCTTTAAAAAAAAAACACAAATATGTCATTTGTCAATCATTAAAACATTGAAGTACAATTTTTTTTTGTTGTGTGTACCCCTCCCTCCCTCCACCCCCCCACCCCCCCTCCTCCTTCCCCCCCCCCCCCGACTTCCCAGAACCCGTACCCGGTATGGATTTTTAACTAACACAGTCTAAAATCTATTGAGAAAAAGGAAATAAAGAAATTAATGACATTCTAGATTGACCTTAGCTTCTTCTTACTGAACTAACTTTTAACAGTTTAAATCATTTCTGATCTTAAGCATAGGCTAACTGGAATTTCTTAGTCCCGTATTTATTTTGTATATAGTCAATCCATTTTTTCCAGTCTCGTTTATATCTCTCATTTGAATGATCTTTGAGATATGCCGATATTTTAGCCATTTCAGCTAAGTTTGTTACTTTCAATGTCCATTCTTGGATTGTAGGCAAGTCTTCCTTCTTCCAATATTGCGCCACCAACAGTCTTGCTGCAGTTATCAGGTGCAAAGTCAAATTGGTCTCTACCACTGTAAAGTCAGTACATATACCTAGTAAAAATAACTGAGGACTAAACTTTATCCTTCTTTTAAAAACATTTTGCATGACCCACCATATTTTTATCCAAAATGCCTTAACCTTTTGGCAAGTCCACCATATATGATAATATGTAGCATCGAGAGAACCACACCTCCAACATTTAGGCTGTACATTCGGATACATAGAAGCCAACTTTTTAGGATCTAAATGCCATCTATAGAACATCTTGTAAAAATTTTCTCTCAGATTTGAGCTTGTGTAAATTTCACATTTCTTACCCAGATTCTTTCCCATGTATCCAACATTATTGGTTCCTCAATATTTTGAGCCCATTTTATCATACAATCTTTAACTAATTCTGTTTCTGAATCCATCTGTATTAATACATTATATATCCTCTTTATATGCATTAAGCTTTGATCTCTTATTTGTTTAAACAGGTTATCCTCAACTTGAATAAAACCAATTTTTTGATCTATTTTCCACCTAGCCTGTAATTGCCCATACTGGAACCATGTTTGAACTACCTTCTCCTCTTTTAATACCTCTAAAGATTTTAATTGTAATACCCCCCTTTCCGAGGTAAGAAGCTGTCTGTAAGTAATTCTGTCCTGTTTTTGTGCTGTATTCATATTTTCAATTGCGTGTCTAGGAATTGCCCACATGGGTATCTTGTCATTTAATTTATATTGGTATTTCTTCCAGACCCGCAATAAAGCATTTCTTAAAATATGACTTTTAAAGTTCTTATCCAATTTTTTGTTGAATAACAGGTAAGCATGCCAACCAAATAGCAGATCGTGTCCCTCAATGTTCAATATTCTATCATTGGTTAAGTGAATCCAATCACTAATTACAGATAATGCCACTGCATCATAATATAGTTTTAAATTAGGTAGTTTCAATCCTCCTCTCTCACGTGCATCTTGCATTATTTTCATCTTTACCCTCGGCTTCTTTCCTGCCCACACAAATTTGTTAATACCCTTCTGCCATTCTAAAAGGTTCGCATCTTTTTTTAGTATAGGTAACATTTGGAAGAGAAATAAAAATTTTGGTAGAATGTTCATTTTCACTGCCGCTATCCTACCCAGCAAAGATAGGTGCAATTTCTCCCATTTTTTCATCTCTGTCTGTATGCTATGCCAAAGTGGTTCATAATTATGCTTATATAATTTCCCATTTGAAGTTAAAATGTTAACTCCAAGATATTTGACTTTTTTAACTACCTCACATCCTAGCATCACTCCTAATTCTTCCTTTTGTTTAATATTCATATTTATAGCTAATATTTTGGTTTTTCCTAAGTTTATTTTAAAGCCCGACACTTGACCATATTGATTAATCATATTCATTAAAACCATACTGGATTCCTGCGGTTGTTCCAATATTATAACCAAATCATCCGCAAAAGCGCGGACTCTATATTCTTGCTGCCTAATCTTGATCCCTTTTAAACCATCCAAGCCCCGTATTTTATTCAACAATACTTCCAAAGTTATAATAAACAATAATGGGGACAAAGGACAGCCCTGTCTTGTACCTTTTCCAATTTGAAAAGAGTCTGTTAGACTTCCATTGACTATGATTTGTGCTGTTTGCTGTTGGTATATTGCTTTAATTGACTGTAAAAAATTATCTCCTATCTGCATTTTTTGCAATATCATCAACAGAAATTGCCAGTTAACTCGATCAAAGGCCTTCTCAGCATCCAAAAATATAAACGCAGCAGGGATCTGGTTGTTCTTTCCCAAATATTCTAATGCATTAATAATTAATCTAACATTACTTTTCATCTGTCTCCCTTGTATAAAACCTGTTTGGTCTGTATGTATCAATTGTTGAGTGACCAACATTAACCTATTCCGCTCACCTTAAGAATGTGTCGAGCCCCCAAAAGCCCCTTACATAGTAAAGAGAAAGAAAAGGAATAAATGAGTATAATAGAAAGCTAAATAAAATGGCTATGTATATGTCAATTTCAGGTTCAACACCTTTCTTGACATGGTTGTTAAGTGAATGTCTTCAGTCCTTAAGTGAATCCTGTGGTCATTAAGCAATTCCTGCTCCTCCCATTGATTTTAGTTTAGTTTAATGAAAAGAAGGACTGGAGATGACATGATAGCAGCGTTCCAATATCTCAGGGGTTGCCACAAAGAAGAGGGAGTCAAGCTATTCTCCAAAGCACCTGAGGGTAGAACAAGAAGCAATGGGTGGAAACTAATAAAGGAGAGAAGCAACTTATAACTGAGGAGAAATTTCCTGACAGGGAGAACAATCAGTGGAACAACTGGCCTCCAGAAGTTGTGAATGCTCCAACACTGGAAGATTTTAAAAAGAGATTGGATAAACATTTGTCTGAAGTGGTGTAGGGTTTCCTGCCTAAGCAGAAGGCTGGACTAGAAGACCTCCAAGGTCCCTTCCAACTCTGATATTCTAATTCTAATTTTGCTTGTCAGAGGTCAGCTTGGAAGATTGCAAATGGCAAACACTGGGATACTGTAATGGTTGTAAATACATGGTGGTTGCCAAGGGCCTAAATTTTGATTCCCATGATTGTGAGGATGGTGGAATAATTTAAGTCTGAGGATAAGCACTAAGTCAGCATTCGCTGGCTGGGGAATTCTGGGAGTTGAAGTCCGGACATCTTCAAGTTGCCAAGGTTGAGAAACACTGCACTAAGTAATTTTTTTCAGTGCCCTTATAACTTCGAACAGCCATTAAATGAATGATTGTAAGTTGAGGATCACCTATACTAGTGATGGCCAACCTTTTTGTTGTTGGGTGCCAAAAATGTGAGGGTGTGCGCTCTCATAGCAGAGTGGGTATACAGTTGATTCTTGTGGAGTTGATCCTTGTGGAGTTTCCCTATTTGTTTCCAATTTTGGGCAAAGACCATTCTTGCTGCCATGATAATATGTATTGTTAAAAAGATAACCCTCTTGCTGTATTTCTTGTTTAAAATTCCCAAGAGAAATAGTTCTGGTGTGAATTCTATTTCCTCTTTGGTTATCTCTATCAACCACTTTCAGATATTCTACCAGTATACCAGAGGTGGGGTCCTACCAGTTCGCACCAGTTTGGTAGAACCGGTTCATCAAATATACTGAACTAGTTAGAAGAGATTCCACCAGTGGACCCAGAAAGCAAGCCACACCTACAGAAGAGGTTCCAAATTTTTTTGAAAGCCACCATTCACACACACATAGACAAACTCACACACAGACAGACTCACACAGAGAGAGAAAGAGAAAGAGAAAGAAAGGAAGAAAGAAATAAAGAAAAAAAGAAAAAAGAAAGAAAAAGTGAGAGATATATGAAAGAAAAACGGACAGAGAGACAAAAGGAAGGAGAGAGAGAGAGAGAGAGAGAGAGAGAGGGAGGGAGGGAGGGAGGGAGGGAGGGAACGAGAACACATGGCCAGCAAGCCACTCCCACCAGGTCACATGCCTGGCAAGCCACTCCCACAAAGGAGGCCACACCCACAGAGTAGGTTCGAAAAATTTTTGAAACCCACCACTGCAGTATACTTTGGCTTTTTGGCACAACCACCACATATGGTAGTACGTGCCTGGTTCTTGGTCACATTTTCAGCAATTTGCATGAAGGCTAGTTCTGAATAGGCCATGACCCAAAAATGGACTGAGGCCCAAGGGTTGGGGACCACTAAATTAAGGAACCACCAGGAAATACCAGGTTTTGTAGCCCAGGCTGGGAAGTTGAAGATAAATATATGGAAAAAATGCAGTAGGAAATGCAGTAGCAAAAATACACTACCTAATCTGTATTGAAGTCAGAAAATTACATCAATATATCTATGACATCACTAAGGATCAAGCTAGAATTGATTTGTTATTTAATAATTAGGATTAAAAAACAAATTAGTTTTTATAACCTCTCTTAACTAAATTAAGAGGAGAGAATGGATTTAGGTGTCATGACAAATCAATTTGTGCACAATGCAATGCGTAGGTGAACTTTGGTATAGTTTCAGATTGTGATTTATTGGTCAAAAGAAACCCTAATGAATAGGCTGAGTGAATTCTCACCGGCTAGCTATAGTTAAGCTAAACAAATCTTGATTTAGTAGCACACCAATCTGAAAGAGCAGTTTCAGCTATATTCATGCCTCATCTAAGATCCTCGAAAGGTAATTTTGCAAAAACAATCATATTAACGGATTTATCATTTATTTGAAGATGGTGCCGTAGAATCTCCCCACGTCCTTCTCATTTTTTATTTTCTCACAGTAAAACACTAACCGTGCTACTACCTCTTAAAGCTAATGCGTTCATTAGTTATAATTGCCACTGCCAAATCCCCACCATTCTAAGTCTTCTCCTTAATTATTTTGATTGGATGTTCGCCACTTTTATCTGGGCTAATTTACAATTCATAGTACAGTGATGGAGTGTTCATTCTGTTACCCGGATTACAGCTGTAAATGGATTTATACATCATCAATGATAGCATCATCCCAGACCATTTAGCATGAAAATACCTTCCAGTTATTTGAAGACAGGAAGTAATAACACTTAAAATAAAATGAATGTTGGTGCCTTGTGGTACCTCCTAAACTGGATGATGTGTGTGCTATGAAGTTGGATGCTATCATTCAAAAATATTACAAGGGGTTGACATTAAATACTTGGTGCATGTTTCTAAAAGTGTATTAACCCTTTTCTGTTTCACACATTAAGCATTTTTCATCCATAAATGTGTACAAAGTAGATAGATAGATAGATAGATAGATAGATAGATAGATAGATGGATGGATGGATGGATGGATGGATGGATGGATGGATGGATGGATGGATGGATGGATGGATAGATGGGTGGATGGGTGGATGGGTGGATGGGTGAATGGGTGGATGGGTGGATGGGTGGATGGGTGGGTGGGTGGGTGGGTGGGTGGGTGGGTGGGTGGGTGGGTGGATGGATGGATGGATGGATGGATGGATGGATAGATAGATAGATGGATAGATAGATAGATAGATAGATAGATAGATAGATAAAGAGTGAATGAGTGAGTGAGAGAGAGACAGACGGACAGACAGACAGACATATATTATAGGCAGACAGAGTTAGAGATGAGCAGGCAAGCACACCCATTAAAAGAAGTATAATAAGCCTTAATACGCAAGTGATTCATATTTCCTCTGAAAGCAATGTGAGTAGTCCCCAAAGACCTCTAAAAACCTTTGCAAACTTTTTTTTATTTCTTTTAATTTTCCAACAGTTAGAAGGAGAAAATTACTAAATCTCTGACTGCAGGGTAATCGCACTAATATTCAATTTTAATTAAATGTACTTAAGTCAAGGTAATTTTCTGTTCTGGCTCCACCCCCCTAACTACTGCATTCTTTGTTTAGATCAGACTAGAGTCGAGAAACAGTAATGGAACAAGTGAAAGAGAATGAGGTTTAGCCGGAACATGGTTTTGTAGGAAGTTATCACCCAGCCCTCTCCCAGAAAAATGAAATATCCTAGGAAATATTGAAAAGGCAGAATATATATCTGGATGTGAAAAGAAAGAAACATGTTTTAAAAGACAGAGTAGCTGCCTGCAGCTTCCTGCCCATCCCCCTTTGTCAATGGGCCATTAAGAAGGCCATGCTAGTCCCTTTACATAATAAAGACTTCTCCACTTCAGGTCCAGAGTGATGGGATTAAGGCATGATAATGTTTGCCTTTTACCCAACTCACCACATGGCATCTGAGAACTCAACCAAACCTGCATTCAAAACGCAGCCTAGAGAGTTGCCCCTGCATGGCCCCATGGGAGTCTGACAACCAATCAGAATACAAGATCAAGATCAAAGGCCAGAGGGGGATAAAACCAGAGACTCAGCTTCTCTTCCTCCCTTGCCTTCCCTTCTCGTCTCTTCTCCACCAACATTGAAGCATGTGATCACCTTTTCTGTTCAGGACTCAAGCCATGTGGTCCTGTCCACCAATAAACCATCTTTCCAACCAGCCTCCAGGTCTCCAGTGTCTTTTTCCCCACTTGGAGTCAAACCCAGAAGGACATTTCTTTCATCAGTTTAAAGCAGGGTTTCAGGTACAAAAAGTTGGGCTCTCTTCAGGAGATGTCCCAATGCTCAAGGGCACTCAGATGGGACCATAGATATCACAAACTCTCAGCTTCCGTCTGAGCAGAATTGATCAAATGATTGATTGGTGCTGATTTCTGCTCCTTTGTGATCTTCTGTGTGCCAGGGGTTTCCTTGTGCAGCTGAGCTGCCCTTTGCCTCCTGGTCTCTGACCCTCCAAATTCAGCTGGGAGTGCTCCCTGGATTGGATGATGACCAGGATTGAAATGTCTGGACCCTGGAAAATTAGCCCTGATCAGAGGCGGTATTCTGTCGATTTGGACCTGTTCGCCTGTACCGGTAGTTCAAATCACAGGTGGCCCTGCCCACTCACCTTCCTGGCTGTATCCCATTTAGGCCACTTTTTAGCCAAAAGTGCATATGCAGAAGGCTGAGTGTGAATGCTCACATTTGCGAACTGGTAGGGAAGGTAAAAGGGATGTGGAGGCTCAGTGGCTAAGACGCTGAGCTTGTCAATCAGAAAGGTCGGCAGTTTGGTGGTTCGAATCCCTAACACCACATAACAGAGAGAGCTCCTGTTACTTGTCCCAGCTTCTGCCAAGCTAGCAGTTCAAAAGCATGTAAAAATGCAAGTAGAAAAATAGGGACCACCTTTGGTGGGAAGGTAATAGTGAACTGTGCACTTTCAGCATTTAGTCATGCTGGCCACATGACCACGGAGACATCTTCGGACAGCACTGGCTCTTCGGCTTTGAAATGGAGATGAGCACCGCCCTCTAGAATCAGGAACGACCAGCACATATGTGCAAAGGGAACCTTTACCTTTACCTACCTTTAGGGAAGGTAAGTGAATACCACCCCTGGCCCTGATGCCATTTCACCACTGCTGCCAGTGCAGAGACTTGCTGTGTCTACCTACTTTTCCTTCTGGGAAGGACCCTTGAGCCAGGGTTATGACATAAAAGTCCTACCTTATGAAGGTTTACATTGTTGTGTACAAGCTTTCCTTTCCCTTGCCTGGGGCTCTCCAAATGTAGCTAAAATAAATGAGATGGAAGCATGTATATAGTATTACATGATATTTGGTCGTTAAGCTGTATATCTCTGCTAGTACTTACCTGGCATTACCAGCTGCACCGTAGCAGTTGTAAAATTTAATTTGACTTTTACTTGTATTTACTTCCTCGACATATGCCTGGTAGCATTAGATTGATGAGCTTATGTTTGAGCAATGATACTCCTAGACTGCATGAGGTTTATCTTTTTCTCCCTCTGCTGTATCAACAATCATCATGTCTTTTGAATCTTGCCTCCCAGCACTTATACTCCATTCCTTTGCAAACTTCTTTATTGTATACCCTTGCAGCAGAGACATTACCTTGCCAACAAAAGTGTGTATAGTCAAGGCTATGGTTTGTTTCAGTTGCAATGGATGGCTGTGAAGGTTGGACCACGAGAAAGGCTGAATGCCAAAGAACTGAGGCCTTTGAACTAGGGTGCTGGAGAAGACTCCTGCGAGTCCCCTGGACTGCAAGGCGATCAAAGCAGTCAGCGTGAGCTTGAATGGACTCCAGAGGCTGGTGGGACAGGAAGGCCTGGAGGAGTATTGTCCATGTATTGTATAGTCATGTCACAATGGGTTGGACATGACTTCACAACTAACAATGAAGCGGGGGGGGGGGGGGGGACAAACTCCTAACACCAAGGACTGTTCAATAATAGAATAAGTTGACCAGAAAAAAATGGTGGAATTCCTTTCATTGCAAATGTTCAGGCAAAGGCTAGTGAGCTTGATTTGATTTGATTGATTTGATATATTACATTTCTATGCCTCCCTATTCCCAGAGGGACTCAGGGCGGCTCACAAACCAAAGTAAGGGGGGGGGGGAGAATACAAACATGGAGGAAAGACAACGGACAAACAACTACAACAATTTTAAAACAGTCAACAACCACACAATTCGAGCGGGGGTGGGGAACTCATCAGCCCCAGGCCTGTCGGAACAGCCAGGTTTTAAGGGCTTTGCGGAAAGCCTGAAGGGTGGTAAGGGTCCGAATCTCCACGGGGAGCTCGTTCCAGAGGGCCGGAGCAGCCACAGAGAAGACCCTCCTCTGGGTAGTAGCCAAACGGCATTGGCCAGTAGATGGAATTTGGAGGAGGCCTAATCTGTGGGATCCAATGGGTCTATTGGAGGTAATTGGTTTAATGGTGGACAGGACCACATGGCTTGAGCCCTGAACAGAAAAGGTGATCACATGCTTCAATGTTGGTGGAGAAAAGAGAAGGGAAGAAGAGAAGCTGAGTGCCCTCTCTGGCCTCTGATCTTGAGTTTGTATTCTGATTGGTTGTCAGACTCCCATGGGGCCATGCAGGGGCAACTCTCTAGGCTGCGTTTTGAATGCAGGTTTGGTTGAGTTCTCAGATGCCATGTGGCGAGTTGGGTAAAGGGCCAATATTATCATGCCTTAATTCCATCACTCTGGAGCTGAAGGAGAGAACTCTTTATTATGTAAAGTGGACTAGCTCAGGCTTTAATGGCTCATTGACAAAGCGGGGTGGGCAGGAAGCTGCAGGAAGCTATTCTGTCTTTTAAAACATGTTTCTTCTTTTTCACATCCAGATAAATATTCTGCCTTTTCAATATTTCCTAGGATATTTCATTTTTCTGGGAGAGGGCTGGGTGATAACTTTCCACAGGGAATTGAACAGTTTGCAACACTACTCTGGAAATAAAACCTTTTACCTCTGGAGCATAAATTGTTGCAGAGGAGGCATTATTCATTTATCTTTCAATAAAACGAATGTTCCACGTTTTGTATTTTCCTAGTTTTAAATGAGGGAAATAACTTATTCTCTGAAAGTAATGGTCACTCTCAAATGACAAGAGTTAAAGTTCCTTTTCTTCAGTTAATTGTCCTTCTGAAGCTTTGAGCAAGCTATGTGTCACTGATGTTCACTACTCCCAAAGTTCTCCAGAGAAAAAGGCTAACGTTAGTCCTTAAGATTAAATTGATGCTTGCTTGGCGATATAATCACAGTGTGCAATTTTGTACAATTGTACAAAAAAGGGAAGGTTAAAATTCTTACTATATAAGAATGTATATACAGGTGCTTTCCATCATGTCTTTCTCTCATGTATTTCTTAAAAAGGTTTCATTTGTATACAAGGATGTACAATCAAGTTAATATGCATTTGCTCCTTTCCAACTGTCCCTTTCCTCTTTGGCCTGTTAAGATATTTGATAATCTGTAGGAAGTTAGCACCCACCCCTCTCCTAGAACAATGAAATATCCTATTAAAAATTATTTCCTGGATGAGAAATGTCAAAACATGTTTTTAGGCAGGAAGCAGACTCACTCTTAATAGCCCCCACCTTTGTCAATGGGCCATTAAGGCCTGGGTCAGTCTATTCTACATAACAAAGATCACCCCCTTCAGGCAGAGCTATTTCATTACCCTTCATTGCACCATCCACCAAGTTTCAACCAAACTTAGCACACAGACAACCTACACAGCTAGCTATGACCTCTGTCAAAAACCAATAATCAGGATGCTCTTCCTGTGCCCCAGGAAGTTCAAAGCCTAGAGAGGGCAGGAAACCCAGGGACTCTCAGCATCTCTTCCCTTTTCACCCAGGAGCTCCAAGGCCTGTGATCCTGTCCATCATTAAAACTATCTTTCCAAACAGTCTCCATGTTTCCAGTGTCTTTTTCCCCACTTGGAACTGAACCCAGATGGATGTTTCTTCCAAACTCTAGTCAAGTGTTAGTTCGGCAAACTGTGATTAACAGTATGTCTTGTACTGTAGCCAAGGTGGCGCAGTGGTTAAATGCAGCACTGCAGGCTACTGCTAGATCAGCAGGTCAGCGGTTCAAATCTCACCGGCTCAGGGTTGACTCAGCCTTCCATCCTTCCGAGGTGGGTAAAATGAGGACCCAGATTGTTGGGGGCAATATGCTGACTCTCTGTAAACCGCTTAGAGAGGCCTGAAAGGCCTATGAAGCGGTATATAAGTCTACTGCTATATTGCTATTGTAACAATATGTCTACTGAGAGGGGGGGGGGGAACCCCAGTTATTCTGCCTTTTCTGTGATCATGTTCATTAAGCAAACCGATAGTTTGCTACAAGAGCAGTTTCGCTGAAACCCAGAAGCCAATGTCTTCCAGTGTCAGGCTGCTTTATTGGGCCAAGTAGGCACACACAGGTGTAACTCATTAGGAGGGGGCAGGCTGCTTCCTTGTGAGTAGTATCTCTCTAACCTTTGTTGTGTCTGCCTCTGGTAGAGAAAGCAATTCCTCCTCATTCATGCTGACTGGCTGTAGCTGCATTCCTTCTTGGTATTACATTTGTGACTGAGTCCCCAACCACTACAGCTTCAGTAGCATCTATTTACTTTCTTCTTCAGTCAGGCATTCGTCTAGTTGTTCCCTTGATGGCCCCTTCAAGGTTTCTGCTCTCCCCTCTTCCTCCGACCCCTTGAGTCCCTGCTTGGAGACTTTGGCATCTTCCTGGCACTTCCCCGCAACCTCCTTCGAAGCACTTGGAGTCAGCTCTTCCTCATTGTCTGAGCTGGTGTCAGGGGAAGCCACCGCATACTGATTATTACCTGTGTGCTGGGAACATCCCTCCCCTCCCTGACATTCTTACCTCAGTTTCCCATCAAATTCCCATCAAATGAAGAGTATTCCACCCAGGGGTGGGTTTCTCGCCCCGTTCCAACTGGTTCGGTTGGAACGGGGCCGGCGGCGTCCTCATGCACGTGTGCAGTGCACGCATGCGTACTAGCGTCTGTGCGATGCTCCAGCTGCTCCTGGAGGATCACGCAAGCGCTGTATGCGTTCTGCGCATGCGTGGAAGCGCAGAACTCGTCAAAACCGGGTAAGAAACGCGGGTGGGCGGGTGGATCCTTCGGCGTTCTCGGAAGTTACTTACTTCCGGGTTCGCCAACCAACCGGTTCGCGGGGACCGCTGCGAACCGCCTGAAACCCACCCCTGATTCCACCCCTCTACTCACAATAGAATTCCCTACGCCACCAGACTTAAAATTTTGGGCTTGGACAATATGGAACTGCGGTGCCTGCGGTATGGTCTAAGCACAGTACCCAAAATTGTCTGTTACAATGTCTTACCTGTCAATGACTTCTTCAGCTTCAAGCTCATTAATACACGGGCAAACAATTGATACAAACTCAATGTAAACCATTCCAAACTTGATTGCAGAAAATATGATTTCAGCAACAGAGTGGTCAACGCCTGGAATGCTCTTCCTGACTCTGTTGCTTCATTCTCTGACCCTCACAGCTTCAACCTCAAACTGTCTACTGTGGACCTCACCCCATTCCTAACAGGTCCGTAAAGGGGGCATACATAAGCGCACCAGCGTGCCTACCGTCCCTGTCATACTGTCTCCATTTATTTATATCCATTTCTTTACATTCATGTTTATATTTATGGCTGATATCTTGTACATGTTTGACAAGGTAATACATACAAATACAATACAAATTTACAAAGCTTAAACGTCTGACTTGCTCAACATCTGAACTCAACCTTCACAGAGGACTTTTGAAATCAGATCAAGCACCACAGTTGATCCACCCCACGTTAGAAAGTAAGATTGTGTGAATCCCGGCTATGCTTTCGAGTGGACTTGCCTTTATAGCACGAAAAACAAAAATCTTGTCGTTCCAGTGACTCTCAGTACAGGAATAGCAGAGCTTAGATGTTTACATTTCTATGTATAAAATCATTCTTAACTATCAATTATCAACAGGCAATGACCTTAAAAGAATGAACACTACTTGATTAACCAATGGATGAGAAAATAAATAGTACCCATACAATGTGACCTTTAAAAAGCAACAGAGGCATTCTGAAAATCTATGGGTTTTTTTTAAACGTAAAATGAAAATATTTCCTCTTATACTTCATAACTTGCTAATGTTTTGTTTTCCAGCCATTACATTTATAATGGGTAAGAATCTGTAATGCCAGCTCTCCATTCACAATGTTTAAAACGCTTCCTGAAAACCATACATTCAAGGACAGATTGCCACTTTTCCTAAGAGCTACTGCTCTAGGTTTTGCCTTCCTAATCAAGGTTGTTGTTGTTTGTTGCACTGTGAGCCAGATGTTCAGACTGAATTTGGCATTTTTATCCACTTACCCGGTCCTTCACAAGGGCCTGGGAAGGCAGATGTATTTTTTTATGTGATAAAGGTATTGTCATCAGCATTAGCACATAGTCTTGTGTACTGCCAGTGGTGGGTTCCGGATCCCACTGCAACCGGTATGGATCTCATTGCAACAGGGCCCAGCATCCACCACATGAATGCATGCAGTGTGTGCGCACATGCATGCAACTTGCACATGTGTCCTTACCTCTAGTGATGCCTCCGTGAGCCTCCACGATGCTCCAGCTGCTTGGCAGAGTGTTGCGCAGGTGCCGTGCACTCCCTGTGCATGTGGGGAATCGCCAAAGAGCTGAAATACAGGTAAGTAGTTTGGGCGGGTGGGCGGGCCCTCTGGAGCACCATACCGGGACGGTACCTGGTGCTCCAGGCAGGCATCAGTACGCCTGTACTGGGGCGTACTGTCTGCAACCCACCATTGGTCTGTGCCATTTTCTTGCAACAGTTAACCTGCTGGTCAACTGTTTCTTCAGCTTCTTTGCAGAAGTGGCACTTGCTATTTGCTGCTGTCCTCTCCATTCTGGCTCTATAAGCATTTCTTCTTAAGGTTTGGTCTTGTGCCACCAGAATTAGTCCCTCTGTCTCTTTCTTCAACATTCAAGCTTTTAGCCATCGCCAGGCCTTGTTATTATCTGTTTTTCCTGCTAATTTTTTTTTAACAGACTGGCCATGTAATATTGTAATCATTTTTTATTGATTCCTAATAGCATTAGGAGGACGCAGTGGCTCAGTGGCTGAGATGCTGAGCTTGTCAACCAGAAAGGTCAGCAGTTCGAATCCCTAGTGCCGCGTAATGGAGTGAGCTCCTGTTACTTGTCCCAGCTTCTGCCAACCTAGCAGTTCGAAAGCATGTAGAAAAATAGGAACCACCTTTGGTGGGAAGGTAATAGTACTCCATGAGTCTTCAGCATTTAGCCATGACAATGAAGACGTCTTTGGACAGCGCTGGCTCTTCAGCTTTGAAACAGAGATGAGCACTGCCCCCTAGAGTCGGGAACGACTAGTACATATGTGCAAGGGGAACCGTTACCTTTTTAATAGCATTAGGAATGGGTAGAGTGGCTCACTTGTTTTGCCTCATCCTGGCCTCGATGAACGATGTCTATGGAGATTCTTACCCATCCAGGTCATGGTTGTCCCAAAGATTCTTTTGTCAAAAGGCAACTGGACTTGTTTTTTCCTTAAAGATATTCTGTTTCTCATCCAAGGAGCTTCTTCAGTTCAGCTTCTTGGATGAGAAGCAAAACATCTTCAAGGAAAATAACAAAGTCCAGTTGCCTTTTGAGGAAAGGATTTGTGGGAGGACTGTGATGGAACAGGAAGCCACAGCCTTTCTTGGAGGAAGATCTGACAATGTCCTCTCTTTGTAGATAGGATAGGAAACAGAGTTGACCAGAAATACAAATCTTTACTTCATTGATATGGTTATAACAGAATCTTGAAAGCCTGATTCAGTTTCTCTGAACTGAGAACAGTTTCTCTGTTCCTCCTTCTTATACCCAAGGGAGTCAAGGCAGGCCAGTCTTCGATTTCTTCCTCACCCCTCCCTATCTTCCCAAGCCAAGTTAATGTTTTTGTAATGGCTGCTGCACATTTTCTTCAAGGCCATCACTGTTTCTCCTCTACAGAAAAGGAGAGGGGAGCACGAACTGAGTTTGCTGTCTGACAGGCATCCTGGAAAACCGATAAGGACTTTGGAGTGCTAATGCTGTGCCTTATATTCAAGCTAAGAAAAGAGACTGCGTTTCTTGAAATATGAATAGAATATTTCAAAAGGCATTTTCTATCAAAAATGCGTGTTGACAACTTGAGCTGTCAGACTGATTAGTATGCTAGTTGGGTACAGGCATGACATCTTCACTATTAGCGGAGCCACAATGACTCGGAATTCAGACTCAAAGTGTCTGGATCTTCAAAATGGAGTCTGCCATCCAAATGGTTTCTCATCAAACTGGGATGAGGCATCGGGTGGAATGCCACCATGTACAGCTCTGAGCTTGGACTTCTTCATCATATACCTTCATGGCTTGAAGGAAGAGGTGGGACAGCTTGTATCCTTGAAGAAAATGCCATGCAATAGCGTGCCGTGTGAAAGACAGCAATTTTGATTGTTGATGTATGGTTCTTACTGTTTTGAGCCACTGCGACAGGGGTGGGTTCCTGCCAGTTCTAACCTCTTCTGTAGAAGAGGTTCCACAAATCTACCGTGCCGTTTAGAACCGGTTCCAGCTCCCTCCCCCCACCCATCCACACCACACTTGCCCCTCCCGCCACTCATTGATTGGCTGGCTCACCAATCGCCCTGCCCGCCTCTAAGAGTCCTATCTAAATTTTAAAGTCTTAAAGCTGTAAAGTTTGAACACTCCTGAGCTTTTTTTCCTAAAGGATTAGGGGGTGCGAGGGTCTTGTAACTTGACAGCTTTAAGACTTGCACACTTCAGTGCCAGAGTTTCTGAGCCAACATTTTGGTTGCTAAGCAAGAGCGTTGTTAAGTGAGTTTCACCACATTTTACAAGTTGGCCACGCCCACCCAGTCACATGACTGGCAAGTCACTCCCACCCGGTCACATGGCTGGCAAGCCACTCCCATTCAGTCACATGGCTGGCAAGCCACTCCCACCCAGTCACATGGCTGGCAAGCCACTCCCATTCAGTCACATGGCTGGCAAGCCACTCCCACCCGGTCACATGGCTAGCAAGCCACTCCCACAAAGCAGCCACACCTACAGAAGAGGGTCTAAAAAAATTTGAAACCTACCACTACACTGCGAATCTATATGCAATTGAAACAGGATATAAATACCATATGAGACCAAAAAAAAAAAAAAAGATGCCAAGATTCAAAAAGAGTGCATAGAAGACCAATAAAGGTAATTATGGATCTGGAGGCTAAGCCATACTGGGAACCATTGTGGAAAATGTGAATGTCTAGTCTAATGAAGATAAGGACTAGGAATAACATAATAGCATCTTCCAGTATTTGACGGCTGGCACAAAAAGAAGAGGGTCAATCTATTCTCCAAAACATTTAAAAGCAAGACAAGAAATAACAGATGGAAGTTTATAAAAGAGAGACCCAACCTAGAAGTAAACAGAAATTTCCTGTTAGTGAGAATAATCAGTGGAAAAGCTTGCCTCCAGAGGTTGTGGATGCTCCCTTTTAAGAAGGTGATAAGCAGCCATTTTGTATAGGTTCTCCTGCTTGAGCAGGTGGCTAGTCTAGAAACCTCCAAGGTCCCTTCCAACTATTTTATTCTATATTGTGTAAATTTGATACGTAGAAACATACATAAATAAATTCACCATGATCTTAATAGAACAGAAAAGTGAAAACAATAGAATAAAACTGAATAAAGGGACCCATAAAGTTTTTTAAAAATAAAAAAAATAAATAAGGATCAACTGCACAGGTTTTAGATAACAAAGGACTTGCTTGTTAATTGATTGATTGATTATGTGCCATCAAGTCTTAACAACCACATAGGTAAATTTTCTCCATGATGATCTATCCCATGAGGCACAGTGGCATCGTAGTTAGAGTGCAGTACTGCTGCTGCCTGCAATTTGGCAGTTCAAATCTCACTAGGCTCAAGGTTAACTCAGCTTTCCATCCTTCCAAGGTGGGTAAAATGAGGAGCCAAATTGATGGGGGCAATATTCTGACTTTGCAAAACCGCTTAGAGAGGGCTGTAAAGCACTGTAAAGCGGTATATAAGTCTAAGTGCTATTGCTAACCAGGTTTTTCAGGTTCTCCAATGGTGCACCAAGATAACTGAGTTCATCCATTTTGCTGCTGAACATCCTCTTCTTTCTCTCTCCACCTTTCTTGGTATTAAAGCCTTCTTCTTCAGAGAGCTGGCTCTTTGCATAACATGCAGTGGTGGGTTTCAAAATTTTTTGGAATCTCTTCTGTAGGTGTGGCCTGCTTTCCGGGTCCACTGGTGGAACCTCTTCTAACCGGTTTGGTAGATTTGACGAACCGGTTCTACCGAATAGGTGTGAACTGGTAGGAACCCACCTCTGATAACATGTCTGAAGTACAATAAAGTGAGCCTGTCCTTTTGTGTCTCAAGTGAGAAGTTCATATTGATTTCTTGAATAATCTGTTTGTTGTTTTTTTCACTTGGCTGTCCATGGTGTTCTCTGGAGACTTCTCCAAGGCCAAAGTTCAAAAGCATCATCATACCCTTCCTATTCTACTTCTTCAAAGTCCAGGTTTGTTAATCATGTGGGGGGTATAACTTTCTTGGACTTGTATCTGACACTAAGCTACGGTTGAGTCAACAGGTGACACAGACTCTAGAGTCAAGATACAACATTATACTGTCTCAAGAGAAGCATTGTTTTCAAATAATGGGAAGTCACAGTTCTCCTATACCTGTGATGGCAGACCTATGGCACGCATGTCACAGGTGGCACATGCGAGCTGTCTTCTAGCTCAGCTCCACCACGTGCATGCCTCCTGCCACCCGGTTGATTTTTGGGTCTCTGCCGCAAATGCAGGAGATGCGCACACATGTGTGTGGGGTGGGGAGATGCACATGCATGCACAATGGAGTCATGTGTACATGCGTGGGGTGAGGGATTCTGGGTTCGGCTCCAAGTGGGGAAAAAGACACTGGAGACATGGAGGCTGCTTGGAAAGATGGTTTAATGGTGGATAGGACCACATGGCTTGAGTCCTGAACAGAAACGGTGATCACATGCTTCAATGTTGGTGGAGAAGAAGAGAAGGGCTGAGGGAGGGGCTTGTTAGGTTTTTTTTTATAATCTGTTCGGCCCCAGTTCTCTGTTTCTTGTTCCTGTGTAAGAAATGTATTCTGGTTGGTTGTCAGACTCCCATGGGGCGATGCAGGGGCAACTTTCTAGGCTGTGTTTTGAATCCAGGTTTGGTTGAGTTCTCAGATGCCATGTGGTGAGTTTCTGTGAAAAGCTGATACTACCTTTATTATGTAAAATGGACTAGCTCAGGCTTTAATGGCTCATTGACAAAGGGGGTGGGGAAGTTACTTTGTCTTTAAAACATGTTTCTTCCTTTACGTATCCAGGGAAATGTAATATTCTGCCTTTTCAATATTTCCTAGGATATTTCATTTTTCTAGGAGAGGGATGGGTTTTTAACTTCCTACAGGGAAGCACAGGGGGATGCAGTGCCCTCCCCGCGCCCGTGTTTTTTGTTTCAGGAGACTTCCGGGAGGCCTGCTAGGCCCAAAATAGGGTGCAGGGGAGGGTGTTGGTGCTTGGGAGGGGATTTCAGCACTCGAGGAGGAAAAGGTTAGCCATCACACTGTCCTATACTACTCCAGTGGTCTCCAACCTTGGCAACTTTAAGACCTGTGGACTACAACTCCCAGAGTTCCTCAGCCAGCTGGCTGAGGAACTCTGGGAGTTGAAGTCCACAAGTCTTAAAGTTGCCAAGGTTGGAGACCACTGCTATATTCTATTCCAGACCCTACTTCAGAGAGTACTGCAACCAGTTTTGGACAACATGTTTGTTTTTTTTAAAATGAGAAATTGGAAGAGATGCAGAACATAACTGTAAATATAATCATAGGGCTGGAAACTAGAACTTAGAAGGGATTGGAAGGTTACAAGAAAAGGCTGAAGAATTATTATTTTTTTGTATACTAAAAGGGGTGTGACACTTTTGTAGGGCATAATTAATGTCCTTAAAGTACAGAAAGAATAAAAGAGTAGAAAATGTTCAACCTGACAGTAAAAACAGATTGACAGTAGAATCAATTACCGGGGGGACTTAGAAATCTCTCCTTCACTGAATCTCTTCAAACAGAGGTTGGATTGGCAGCTTCACCAAAGGTATTTTTTTTATATTTAAATTCCTGCATTTATGAGGGTGCATTTGCTGGCTTACATGAATTATTTCTAATGGCTTGGGAGCAGTGAGGAAAAAGGAAACACCCCCCAGATAAGTGGGTGTTAGTGCCTCAGTCCGTCCCTGGAGGAAACGGCTTCTCCAGGGCGGCACCTGGGCACAACAATATCACGTGGGGTCACCCACGAAGCTAATCCTAGAAAGAACTTGAGGGCACGATCTCTCTGGGTGAATGACAACTTTATTATGTAGCAAAGCTGAATATATAAACTTTCATACGCAAATTAGGTTTTCAAACATTGCAAATGTCATTGGTTACAAATTATGCATTTGGACCAATAATAGAATTGATAACTGCACGTTTCCTAAGTTTCATGTGTACGCCCTAGTTTAGCTGTTTTCCAAGCAAGTACAAAACAAGCAAATTCTATAGGTATCAAGAACAATTTGTGGTCGGCTACATCCGTCCTGTGTAAACCATTTCCTATAGAAGGAGGCATGCAAAGCATTAGGACAAATTACAGTGCTTACTCTTATCAGACTATGGTGATTCTTAGAAATAAATGCCACTAAATTAAATGGATGACCAAGTAAATGTTATTAGTAACTCTTAAATATTTGGGCCACTTACTAATCTTTTCCAGAGAAAGGCATTCTCAGAGAAATAGGATAGCAACATCTCCTCCTTTTCTTTTTATTATCTTTTTGTCAAAAAGACTCTTCCTCTTCATCTACCAGGGCTAATCACAGCATTCTACACATAAACCAATAAAAAATCACATCATGGCAAAGGGGGAATAGACAGTTACAGCACAGCATAGGGGAAAAAAGGGCATGTGTGGGAGTTGCTGGCTCACATACTTCATGTTACATGAGGCTGCATAATGAGTCCTGGCCGTTTAGGCCGGAAGGATGCTTCTGGTGCGATGTTTTTGCATCCCTGTGTATGTGTGTTTCAGACAGCAAAAACTGCCCTGCACACACACACCCGGAATGAATTCCAACACTGTTTTTGTTAAAAGGCAGCGTCTCCCTCTTCATTGCTGGGCATGCAGAAGGGATCTTTCCCCATGAAGGGGTTGACTGTTCATGTAACTCCATGTGGTTGACAATGTGAATATTCTTCTGTGGAGCCAAGCTAGAGAGTATATTCTTACACATAGTTAATAAAGAGGGTGCACATTGAATACAGCAACACAACAGTATCAGCAAAGCAACAAGGGTTATAACGGTCTTGGAAACATTTCCCAACCAGTTAAAATTTGGTAACCAAGAGGTCATCCAATCCTACCAGGAGTCCAAGGCTTTGTATGTTTGTCCAACTGTTTGAACGGTATCATGTAATTTTTCCACACTGGTTTCAATTTGTCCGGACTGGTTCAAATAATGACAACAGGTAGCATTCAACCAAACACATAGCAGGGGGATCTGCGGCGAAAGACAGGACAGCCGGTCGGGGGAGTGGAGGGTGCTCTGCTCTGTGTTCCAGGTCAGAGACAGAGACAGCCTCAAGCTGTGGTTCCTGTTGGTTGGTCATGGTCAGGCTGCTTCTGTGTTTGTGTAGGTGGTTGTATAGGTGGTTTTGGCAAATATGGTCTTACGTGCGGTCCTGGGATCCAAAGAACTTTGTCTTTTAATTGGATTGCAGCGTAGTTCCTTTCCCAGGTCAGCAGGTCAGCAGGTCCTCACCACGTCAAGTCAGGCAAGCAGCGATAGTAGACAGGTGGACGGGAGGTGTCTGCAGTAGGTGGAGCTGCAAAATGACGAGTCGCTGCCGAGGATGGTGGGCTGCCGGTGTGTTGCACTGCTGGGAGGCCAGGGGGCATTTTCCCTATTGCCAATATATCTGTCCAGGGCATGTTTTAATGTCTGGTTGGCGCGCTCAGCCAACGCCTGACCCTGGCTGTTATAAGGAATACCAAATTTCTCTTTTGGGCGTCCCAGCGATGCAAAGGTCCGAATCGAATGATTAATAACATGTTTGGTGGCTTCACCCCTTTGGGGGGATGCCATAATGTAGCCTGAACATGTATAACATGCATTTGCCAAATTTGGCAACACTCTGTCCCTCAGGGATTAACTCCCATAGGGAGAGGGTTTGCCTGCTGGCTACAGGTGGGGCATAGTTGAATAATTGCTGATGCCTCATTTGCAGTAATGCCAAATTGTTTTATGAGCGCTTTTTTATTCTGGTGAAAGTAAGAGTGGCTATCCCAAGGTGTGATAGCAGAACAAACATTGACATGGGGTGGGGGGGGCTGATGCCGCAGCGTCAGCAACATCATTGCCCTCCTGGAGAGGCCCAGGGAAGGGCTGACTTCAGATATGGGAGACATGGAAAAAATAACAGCGAGAGGAGACAAGACCTTGTAAAGTGAGAAACAGAGACAAAAGTTGTGAATCAACAGAAGAAGAGAGATAAGACTCACACAAAGAAGTCTGGGGTAAGAGAAGGATCGGCTCGGGCAGAAGCCAAGCCACGAGCCACAGCACTGCCAGCCATAGTAGGGAGAGAGAGAGAGGAAGCAAAATAAACGCCGGCAGAATCAAAAGAAGGAGGGGGAGGTGATGTGAGCGAAATGTCAGAAACAGAAGGAGAGGGAGGGGGGGAAACAGAGGGAGAGGAGACAGACGGAACAAAATTTGAAGGGCGATCTAAATAAGGAGGTGGGGGAGTAAGATCAGGGGGTTCTATGGGAAAAACAGGAGAAGGGTCAGAATAATGGAGACTAAGAGCAGCAAGTATGACCTTCCAAGTCAGGAGCATCGGAGTAGGAGCACGAGGTTCCTGATGGAGATATGTGCCTATCTTCACCCATGGTCCAGGTTTAAGGGAGCCATGGTGAGGATAGGAGGGACAGTTTTGCCAAATGTGTATTAACAGTTGGCGTAATTCAGATTTGGTAGGAAAGACAAATTTCTTTGTTAATTGACTTTTAGAAGCTCTGAGAATCTGGCCAAGTTCTGAGTTCCCTGCTCCTTGGACAGATCCGCCCCCATACTTACGAAAGATCAGTCGTTTCCACGAACGACGACGAGCGCGCGGGTAAGCGATGGGGCCTCAGGCACGCAGCGGCGAGACTGCGTCGGTCCGGCGGAAAAAATCACGTCGGGGTCACCACTTGTTAGTGCCTCAGTCCGTCCCTGGAGGAAACGGCTTCTCCAGGGCGGCACCTGGGCACAACAATATCACGTGGGGTCACCCACGAAGCTAATCCTAGAAAGAACTTGAGGGCACGATCTCTCTGGGTGAATGACAACTTTATTATGTAGCAAAGCTGAATATATAAACTTTCATACGCAAATTAGGTTTTCAAACATTGCAAATGTCATTGGTTACAAATTATGCATTTGGACCAATAATAGAATTGATAACTGCACGTTTCCTAAGTTTCATGTGTACGCCCTAGTTTAGCTGTTTTCCAAGCAAGTACAAAACAAGCAAATTCTATAGGTATCAAGAACAATTTGTGGTCGGCTACATCCGTCCTGTGTAAACCATTTCCTATAGAAGGAGGCATGCAAAGCATTAGGACAAATTACAGTGCTTACTCTTATCAGACTATGGTGATTCTTAGAAATAAATGCCACTAAATTAAATGGATGACCAAGTAAATGTTATTAGTAACTCTTAAATATTTGGGCCACTTACTAATCTTTTCCAGAGAAAGGCATTCTCAGAGAAATAGGATAGCAACAAGTGGGTAATCAAGAGCCGATCCCCATGTCATTCTGGAAAAAGTGTGATGAAAGAAATGTCCTTCTGGGTTCGGCTCCAAGTGGGGAAAAAGACACTGGAGACATGGAGGCTGCTTGGAAAGATGGTTTATTGTTGGACAGGGCCACATGGCTTGAGTCCTGAACAGAAAAGGTGATCATATGTTGGTGGAGAAGAAGAGAAGGGCCGAGGGAGGGGCTGGCTAGGCTTTTTATAACCTGTTTAGTCCCACCTCTCTGTTTCCTGTTCCTGTGTAAGAAATGTATTCTGATTGGTTGACAGACTCCCATGGGGCCATGCAGGGGCTACTCTTTAGGCTGTGCTTTGAATCCAGGTATGGATGAGTTCTCAGATGCCATGTGGTCAGTTGAGTAAAGGGCCAATATTATCATGCTTTCCTGTAGCTGCTGGTGAAGTCTTTATTATGTAAAGTGGACTAGCTTTGCTCTCTTAATGACCCCATTAACAGTGGGGATGGGCAGGAAGCTACAGACAACTATTCTGCCTTTTAAAACATGTATCTTTCTTTTCACATCCAGATAAATATTCTGCCTTTTCAATATTTCCTAGCATATTTCATTTTTCTGGGAGAGGGCTGGATGATAACTTCCCACAAGTGCAGGTTAGTTGATACTGACGTTTCATACTGACATTCACAAAGATCAATGCTCCACATTTCGCTCTGCAGGAAGTTAGCACCCACCCCACTCCTAGAAAAAATGAAATACCCTGGGAAATATTGAAAAGGCAGAATATTACATTTCCCTGGATAAGAAATGTAGAAACATGTTTGTAGGCAGGAAACAGACTCACTCTTTATAGCCCTCAACTTTGTCAATGGACCATTAAAGAAAGCCTGAGCTAGTCTACTCTACATAACAAAGGTGGGATTAGCCTTCCACAGAAACTCACCACAAGAAGCAGTGCTCGACCAAACTTGGACTCAAAGCACAACCTAAAGAGTTGACCCTGCATGGCCCCATGGGAGTCTGACAACCAATCAGAATACATTTCTGACACAGGGACAGGAAACAGAGAGGTGGGGCCGAACAGAGAGTATAAAAAAATTCAGGAACTCTCAGCAAGCCCCTTCTTTTTCTTCTTCACCCAACATCTTGAAACATGTGATCACCTTTTTTCCCCAAGACCTCAAACCATGTGATGCTGTCCACCATTAAAATCATCTTTTCAAGCATCTTTCCATGTTTCCAGTATCGTTTCCCCCACTTGGAAGTGAACCCAGAAGGACATTTCTTCCAACAGTTCTTCAACAACATTGCTGTGAAAAGATCCTATCAGGAGAGGCTCCATTAAGTTGATCTTCATAATGGTAGATGATCTTGCCTGTTTTCTACTCCATATACAGTTTTAAAAATTCCCTAGAATGGAGGAATAGGACCATAACATGCAATTTGCATACTTTTCATGATTGCTTCTAAGCAGGACAAGTAGAGGTTTTTTTTTCCTTCTTCAAAACCTTCCCATTAAGAATAAACTGCTGTTTAACTGTCAATTGACTCTCCTCCCAAGCTAATTACCCCATCTAAAGATTTTAAATCACATTTTCAACATGATAGATACTGTGCATCTGAATTTCCCTGCACCTCCTGAATACTAATCTCGGGCCATTGAAAAACCTGACAAATACTGTTAAAACTTTTACAGCAAGCAGGGCGGGCGGGGGGGGGGGGGAACCAGCATTTTCATTAATGCTCCTGTATAGGTTGCAAGAAGTTTTTGATGCTGTTTTCCAGAAAGAGAGAGAGAGACGGCTAGAGATTCATAGAACATGTCAGCCGAAATACCTGTAACATAAATATAAAATGTTCATTCATCCTTCCTGCCTGTCTGACTGTTTTTGAGTTAGCGAACTTCTTTTTTCTTCTTTTAATGTCTCTGAAATATTTACAAGCGATTTTGCCTTCCCAATTTCAATCCCATGTGTTAGGAATATAATTCTAATGGTTGGGTTGGCAATATATAAATCATGTAACAATGTTGTACCTGTTTCTTTAAATCATACTGTAAAATGTGATTGGTTGCTGTTTTCCTCAATCGGCCATAAGAGGGAGCCAGAGCGACTGTTAGCTCTCTGTTCGTTAGATGCTGGGCTGATCTGATCTGAGTGTTTTGGAAGCTGGCTGTTAGAAAGTGCCGTGAGCTATTGTAAGTTTTGCAACTGTTAGCAAACTTTGTGTACCGGACTGATTATATGATACTGGACTATGTTATTTGGATTATCCCTTAACTGAAAGACATTGATGAATGACTGTCTTATCTGTGTATGACTTGGACTGTTTGATGGACTCTGATACTTCTATTTCCACGAAAGTAAAAGCCTACTTAAACTGCAGTGTCTCTGTGTGCTGGTTTGTGTGTTCTCCAACACAACTCTCACAACGCTTCTCTGAACGTACTCGCTCTCCCAATGGGGAGCTTACCTAACACTGTTCCGCTGCGCAGAATTGATTCTGGTAGATAGTCTCACCTTGTCAAAAGTCTACCCAAAGCTTGCCAAATAATTTAAGGGCTTCCAAAAACATAGTGCTTGTTTCTGTTTCATCCTCATCCTCATCTAGGCTACAGAACCAATTTTCTCTGAAAAACCTTATCCTAAATCAAAAGTATTAGAAATTTGCATGTTTGTGAAATAATGTACTTGTTGATCAATCTCAGGCGCTATTATGCTGTCCATGCTCAAAACCTGTAATTTACCTCTATAGTCATTTTCTAGGAAAGATTATATTTCTTTTGATATATCTCTATTGCTGAGTTCAGGTGTGCATTGGTGTTTATAGAAAAGACCAGAGGACACTGTATTCCTAAAGCTCTAAAGAATTTTTATATGGCCAAAACAAAGAGACTTCTTTCTTTCTTTCTTTCTTTCTTTCTTTCTTTCTTTCTTTCTTTCTTTCTTTCTTTCTTTCTTTCTTTCTTTCTTTCTTTCTTTCTTTCTATCTATCTATCTATCTATCTATCTATCTATCTATCTATCTATCTATCTATGCATATACACACACACAAACATATATACATACACATACACATACACATACACATACACATACACATACACATACACACACACATACATACATACATACATACATACATATTCTGAATGTAGAGCACATGGAGTGGGAGTAAGAGAGAAGGAGAGAGGAGGGGAGAGGCAGGAGAAGGAGTAAAGCGGGGGAGGAGAGGAGAAGGGAAGGGTACAGAAGGGGAGCAAGGAAGGAAACAGAGAAGGAAACAAAGAAGGAAACAAAGGAGGAAGGAAAGAAGGAAAGAAGGAAAGAAGGAAGGAAGGAAGGAAGGAAGGAAGGAAGGAAGGAAGGAAGGAAGGAAGGAAGGAAGGAAGATTTAGTACCTACATCCCATGCCAGACTGATATTTCATAAAATTAAGGATGGGGGAGAAATTAGGCATTCACTTTGCACAGTCTCTTCCAGATGGGGCACATGGATGCATCATGTCTTGATCAATTCAAAATGTGCTTATTTCTTCGGAGGTGAAAGCAACACACTGCATGAAAAGTTGACAGGCAATGAAACCATTTTTTTTTTTGAAGTGCCTCCTGGCTTTGGGAATCCAATGAGCCAAGGAGAGGCAAGAAGGCTCTAACAAATTGCTTTGGACAAGAGCCCCTGGCAAGAAGAATGCTTGCCAGCCTAGAGGTCATTGAGGCAACGCAGCCTTTGGTGAGCTCGTGGGATTTCAGAGCCTTTCGATGCAAACCTTGAGCTTAATTCATCATTTGCTAGAATAACGTCTGGGTGCTACGGATTCGCCAGGTAAAATCAATCAGGCAGAATTATCTGTTTTTGCTCTTCTTTTATCTTAAGACCTCTAGAAATGGTGGTCATCTAGATAGCAAGAAAGGCTTTGTTTTGGGTACCTGTCTGCTGTCCAGGACATGCTGTCCAGGTTCTAGGATATGGAAATCGGCTCCCGCGGTGGCGGGAGGCTCTGCCCACCTGCCCAGATGCTTCTGCGCATACGCAGAAGCGTTGCACGCGTGGGGGAGCACACCTGAACCGGTAGTAAAAAATAGCAACCTACCTCAGATTTGTAAGCACCAGAAATGAACAGTACCTAAAAGAATATTAGCAGGCTATGATGCTGACACAAGTGTTACTCTTACATTAGAAAAGATAAAATATAGGGAATATAGGGAAAGGGGAGAAAGTCAGTGGAATTCAAGGTGGACTTAGATCTCTTGTGGGCACAAAGAAACACGACGAAGATGATGCACTTGACCCCTCCCTTGGACTCATCAGGGTCATCTCCTATATCAGCAGCGGGTTGCCAATTTTTGTTACTACTGGTTCGGGTGCGCTCACATGCAACTCTTCTGTGCATGCGCAGAATTGTCCAGGCAGGTGGGCAGAGGCTCCCACCTCCGCTACTACTGTTTCGGCCGATCTGGGAGCAACCTACCTCTGTCCTACATCCTGTCTAGCTTCCAGTGTTGGTCATGGGGCTTATCTGATCTAGGCATCACAAAATCACAAAGCAGACTCTGTTGCATCCTCACTCCTCGTCTTTAAAAGACTCCTTGTCCACTTTTTATTAAGCTCATGTGAATTCCTCTCATTCACATCCAGCAAAGTCTCAGAAAAGTCTTTCAAGGGTGAATTTACAACCACAGACCTCATTAGGCTTGGAGAGCTGCCAGGCTGATATCTTCCAAACGCAACACTGTATGAGAAAATACTTGACAAGGAATCTATGAGAGTCATGAACACATCTTCACACTAATTAATCAAACTAATTGTCTCCTGCAAACTCCCCTTCCCTTTTGCTCCTCTTTATTCCCTATGGGAGGGGCCATTCACCACTCACCTGTGCCTTTACTCCTGAGTTGGCCCTTGTTCCTTAACTGTTCCCTTCTCCTGGCAGCTCTGCGCATGTGCACATCAGTAACAGGCTCCAGTGGTTTTTCTGCCCCACCGATGTCTCACTCTGAAGGTAGCTGATAACTGTTGTACGGCCCCGGCCCACTCTCTGCCTCTCACACAGAGCCCTCATCAGAGCCTTCCCCAGACTCCAGGACTGGCCCATGTTCCTCCCCAACCTCCTCACTGTCAGAGTCTGCCACCAGCACCGCTGGCTGCTGGTAGGCTCTAATAGGGGCATCAGCAGCAGGGGCATTGGCAGCATCGATGGGATACTGGTGGGGGTTGGGGTGGTGGTGGTGGTGGCACTGATGGCTCTCCAAAACAGTCACAGGATCTCATGTGGCCCCTTGAGAAAACTAATTTCTTACCCCTGCACTACGACATTTCCAGAATAGCACCTGCTTGCAGAATAGCAGACAAGACTCTCTAAGAGATCAGAGCCTGGCATTGCATCAGCTGGCTGCCTATGCAAAAAATGGAAAGTTGGATCCTGGAGCGGGTTGAGGAACAGGATGAGTCTTGCAAGTCCCCTTGATGGGCAGTATGTCAAGGCCTACAGCTACCCCTCTAGAGTGCCTTGGATGGCTGGATGGCCCCAGGTTGGGAGCAGGCCGAAGAACTGCAGGTGCTCAGTGAGATTGGAGTGGGGTATAACCAGTGGTGGGATTCAGCCGGTTTGTATCTATTCAGGAGAACCAGTTGTTAACTTCAATGCAGTTCGGAGAACTGGTTGTTGGAAGAAACTTCATTTTGTTTTGTTTTTTTCCCACTTTACAGGGCTAATTCTTTATTGCCCTGCTTATAGAAACTGCCTCTCCGGTTAACCCTTATTACATTGTAACAGCTAAGGCAAAGCGCCCATTGATGTGAGTAATGTTGAGTTGGCCATGCCCACCCAGCCACATAACCACTGAGCCACGCCTATCCAGCTGGTCATCAGGACAGAGAAATCATTGTTAAATTATTTGAATCCCACCACTGGGTGTAACTCTGCAGCACCGGGGTGGTTGGTCATAAGAATAAGGGGTGATGTAACTTCAAAATGCAGTCATAGGTAGCTTTTGGTGGAACTGTCATAACTTCAAAAGGTGGTGAGATTCAGCCAGCCCGCACCTATTCGGGAGAACCAGTTGTTAACTTTCTAAGCAGCTTGGAGATCCGGTTGTTGGAAGAAATCTTATTTTGTCTTTTTCCACTTTACAGGGCTAATCCTGTAAGGAAGGAAGGCAGGAAGGAAACATTCTGGTGTTGTTTCTAGCCTAATCTTTATTGCCCTGCCTATAGAAATTGCCTCTCTGGTTCACCCTTATAACATTGAAACAGCTAAGGCGAAGCGCCCATCGACCTGAGTGAGGTTGAGTTGATCACACCCATCCAGTCACGTGACTATCAAGCCACGCCTACCCAGCTGGTCATTAGGGCAGAGAACTGGCTGTTAAATTATTTGAATCCCACCACTGGACCAGTCGTATCTTGAGGACTACTGGTATGCATGTTACAAATCAGTGTAAATAAACTTTAACTGAAAGCAACCCAAAACAAAGCCAAGTCTTAATATTGAGCCGAGGTGGCGCAGTGGTTAAATGCAGCACTGCAGGCTACTGCTAGATCAGCAGGTCAGCGGTTCAAATCTCACCGGCTCAGGGTTGACTCAGCCTTCCATCCTTCCGAGGTGGGTAAAATGAGGACCCAGATTGTTGGGGGCAATATGCTGACTCTCTGTAAACCGCTTAGAGAGGCCTGAAAGGCCTATGAAGCGGTATATAAGTCTACTGCTATTGCTATTGCTATTGCTATTTGTGTCAATCACGGAAAATCAGGGCTACAGTTGAAGTCCCAATTGAACTGATTTATTATTGCTCATGCCTCTGCACAGGAATCTACTCAACTAACAATTCTGGTGCTAGATAAAGAACAATGGCATTCAAGGGAGGCTAGACTTAGTCTATCTGCAGTGACGTGCGCTCAGCTTTACCCCCGGTGAGGCTGTTTTTAGACTTGTGGACTTCAACTCCCAGAATTCCACAGCCAGGCATGTTCAGTTCCGATTTAAAACGACAGCATTTTTCCCCCTTGCAAAATAAGTTTTCCCGTTCTTTTTCTTCTCCCTCCCCCTCCTTCCTCCCTCACTCCCTCCCTCCCCCTCTCTAAAAACAGACACACGTACATAGAGAACTTCGATCCTTCTCTCATTCACTCACTCTCAAACACAAACACAGAAGTTGGATTGGATATATTTTCCAAAGGCTTGAAAGCAGCTCCTCTGCCATACCCCCCCCCCACTTTCCCTGCTGCCTTTGTGTCAAACTTTTTGAATTCCTCCCCCCTCCCCACATGCACCTTTTCCAGCTGTTTCAGAGACATTTCAACTCTGCTTTTCCCTGCCCCGCCCTTTCCTCTTGAAAAGCCAGAGCTCTGAAGTCAGACTGAACTAGTCGCTCCCAGAAAACTCTAAAAAGCCTCTAAAAATGCCCTCTACATGAGGCGAGAGAATACATGCCTCATTTGCATAATAAATTCTTCGCTTGTTAACCCTTGCTTAACTCTTAAAAGGCGAAAAAATCCTTATGCAAAAGAGGCTCCTAGTTCTCTGGCCTCCTCCTAGTTAATACTGAGAGCAGACACCAAGCCACTGTGACTTGAAATCTGGTAGCAACTACCCTGGCTTTAATTATTTTAAGAAAATTATTTAAAATCCTTTCCTTTCCCTGAGGAGACTGGTGAGGCCCTGCCTCCCTTGCCTCTAGTGACTGCACGTCCCTGTCTATCTGTCATTACAAAGAGATGCTAGGCTGATTCCGCTTTTGACTCTACCCCCAGGTTCTGCCACATTCTTCGATAGTTTGTGTTTTGTTGGCAAGACCCCTAAAACTGTTCCTGAACTTTCTCAGACCCTCTCAAAAACCATAGCAGAATAGCAGGATATCTAAGAGCTTAACACAGACATGGGGGAGAAAGAGTAGACATTTATTTAAGTAGCCCTATATGTATGTTTAATCATAACTTACAATTTGGGGAAAAAAATCAATTTGTTAGAATAATATTATGCAGATAAATAGATGGATGATTAAAAGAGAGAGAGAGAGGAAGAGAAAAAGAGAGAGGTTGGACATCACTTGATAGAAGACTCATAAATGATAACCAATTTAATCACTTTTTAGTTTTCCCCTGCCCTCATATCATTTAATTATACATATGAGCCAACAGAACATCTGAGCAGCAAGAAGATCTTTATTACCTATAATTCCTATTTTATAACTTTTTGTTTGATCTGTTCCTACATTCAATCCAGACATATTCAGCTGTATAAATTACTATTCTTTGAAACCACTTGAATATGACTTTGGATATCTAACGTATCCACCCATCTATATAATGAAAAGCTACTATTCTTTCATAGCAATGTTCTTCTTTTTTTTTTGCAGGTTTAACACTTTCTGTATTGGTTAAGAGGTTGCAGCATGCTTCATAGAGGTGTAAATAGGGAGAGATTTGCCAAAAGGAAGTCAGTTCTGATAAAATATGTTTTTAAAGATTTATTTTGTCCTCCATCCATCCATCCCTCCCTCCCTCCCTCCCTTCCCTCCCTCCCTCCCTCCCTCCCTCCCATCCCTGAGCAACTACTATGACTATAGGATCTTATGCACACAAAGATGTCAAGGAACCATGAACAGAAATGTAGACCAAACCAAGTCCTTTTGTGAGAGAAACCTGAGCAGTAATCAGGCAGCACTGATTTGATCTGCAGGTTTCAGACACATATGGCTATGGAGACCAATTAAAACATCTGAGACGTTGCACTATTAAATGGAAAGCGGGGGGGGAGAAGGGGAAAACAGAAAAGAAAATATTAAATATATAAGTATATATTCAAGAGCGAGATATAAAGAGGGGGGAACATACCTACGGTAGACTAGTGAAGGTAAGAGAATAAGAAATGATACTAAATTATATTTGTGTTGGCGGAAATACCATCCCAAGGAAACATAAACTGAGTTTTGAAATATACACCAACAACAATAGAAAAAGAAAGGGAGAGAGGAGGAGGGAATGAAAGGAAGACGGGAGAAAGAAGAAAGCGGTAAGGAGAGGGGGAGAGAAGGGAGAAAAAGAGAAGGAAGAGTAGGAGTAGGAGAAAGGTAAGGGAAGAAGGAAGGGGAAGGAGAGGGGGAAGGAAGAAAGTAGAGAAGGGAGGGAGGGAGAAAAGAAAGGGAAAATGAGGTGGTGTTACAAAAGGAGGAAGGGATAAAGCAACCCAAACCATATATTATAACCTATTCAATGAAATAATAAATGCAGAATGATAAATGTAAAGAAAAATAACAATCATGTGAATGTATACTTAAAATGGTATGTAAGAGAATAATAATAAAAAAAATATTTGAAAAAAAATAAAACATCTGATTATGTTGGGAGGAGGTCACCAAGGGGAGTGTCAAAGGAGACAATAACATGTTTGCCTAAAAATAAGACAGAGCCTTATTTTCTTTTGACCCCCAAAATAAGCGCTTGGCCTTATTTTCGGGGAGGTCTTATTATTTTTGAGGTGCAGGAGGCCCCTTAACCTCGGCCCGCCGATCAGCTGATCCAGAGAGGGGTGGAAGTTCTGTCTCTGTTTCTGGCACACTCTTGCCACTCCTAGCATCGCTGGGCCTGCTGCTCTTTTTGTGCCCGCTACTAAGAGTAGCACAGTAGCTAGGGTTTGCGGGAGCAGTTTCCGCAAGGCCATTCCATGTAAATGGCAAGTGCACAAGGCATGTCTCTCCCCTCCCCCTGGAAATGGCGAGGACCGGCTGCACATGCATTCAAATATTTTAGAGGAGGGCTTATTTTCAGGGGAGAGCTTATTTTAGCGCAGTGTTTCTCAACCTTTGCAACTTGAAGATGTCCGGACTTCAACTCCCAGAATTCCCCAGCCAGCGAGTTGAAGTCTGGACATCTTCAAATTGCCAAGGTTGAGAAACACTGTTCTAGCGCATGCGCTCAAAAGCCCAATTGGGGTTATTATCCTGGGAGGTTTTATTTTTTGGGGGAAACAGGGTACTATAGTGCAGTGGTCCCCAATCTTTGTGGCATGGTGGCCTGATGGGGAGGGTGGAGGGGAACCGGGCCACATGAGTGGTGGGTTGTTGCATACAGATACAGCTCAATTTGCCTGAGCAGCAGGATGGCACGCATACATGCGCATATGTGAGGGCAGCTCAACTAGCACAAGTTCAGCTGTGGTCTGCACCTCGTGTAAGTTGAGCTGTGCGCATACCCGTGCATATGTGCCAGCCCACCGATCACACAGTCCAGTTTCGAATAGGCCATGGCCCAACAGTGGGCCATGGCCCAGTGGAGGTTGGAGACTATATCCCGAGATAGTGGGATACAGCAATACAACTCAAGCCTCACTCCTCACTTCCCACACATGTAATGTGTACAGGCATCACATTACATGAGTCTTGCTTTGAGGTGCCGTGGCTTTTATCTTGCCTCTTTTGATGCCCCCGCCTGCAAATGTCACTGAGCTTGAACAATAAAATAAAAAGTAGAATCAATCTTATTTTAATATATCCCATTTTCGCTTTCAATTTTCTGAACTCATATGATCTAATAGTCATAGAATGAAAATGATCCCAAAGCAGTAGAAACAGAATTACAAGCATCAAGTACAATTTCCAAACACATAATAATATTCCCAATCTCTCTTGTCATTTGGACCTGAAAATGTCCATTTTTTCTTCTTAAAGAAGAAAAGATCAGGGATAATTTAAACTGTTCAAAGTTAGCGTAGCAAGAAGAAGCTAAGATCAATGTAGAGATGTTATTAACCCTTTTTATTCTTTATTTCTTTTTTCTCAATATATTTTAGACTGTGTTTGTTAAAAATCTATACCGTGTACAGGCTCTGGGAAGTCGGGGGGGGGGCATGGACGTGGGGTGTTGGGGGGAGGGTGGGGGGAGGGAGGGAGGGATATATACTAGGTGGGGTTAGATTTCAATGTAATGCGACTTCACATGTATACTGTTTTTCTTTAATTTCTCTGTAAAAATAGGATAAGTTAAGTACATTGATATATAGTGGAAGTACACCAAGGGGAGGAGGAGAGGGATAGAAGAAAGAGGGGTAGAGAGGGAGGGAGAGAGGGTGGGAGGGAGGGTGAGAAGGAAGGGAGGGAGTGGATCGGGAGAGAGGAGTGGTAGAGGGGGAGGGGAAGTAGGGCACAGGGGGATGATGGAGGGAGGATAGAAAGTTGGAGGGGGGTAGAAGAAAGAGGTGTACGGAGAGTGGAAGAGGTATATTGGGTTGCTATTTTGGGGGGTATTGTTGTCAAGAGGAATTGCTGCGATTATTGTTTAATGTTGTATGGCTCCGGCTATGTTCAGTATATATGTGAGTGTATGAAAATGAAAAAATGGAAAATAAAAACCTTTTTCAGAAAAAAAAATGTCCATTTATTTTTTATTTTTGTTGCCAGTTATTTTGAGAGCCAGGGAAGTCTAAAGAGCACTCTGACTGCCAACAGTTGCTAGTTCGTCTAACTCATGCTGTCACACTATCCCGGGTGCATCACGAGGAGGCAAATGGGCTTCAATGGTTAGAAGGCCTAGCCCCGTGATGGCAAGCCTATGGCATATGTGCCACAGGTGGCATGCGGAGCCATATTTGGTGGCACGCCAGCCGTCAGCTCTGGCACAAGCCAGCTGATTTTTTGGGTTGACCCATTGGGGCCGTCTTTCGCCCTCCTCATCCTCCGGAGGCTTCCCTGAAGTCTGGGGAGGGTGAAAAACGGCCCCTACAGCCCAACCGGAAGTTTGGAAACGATCCATTTCCGGCTTCCGCAGGGCCTCCATGGGGCTGGGGGAAGCCATTTTCACCCGCCCCAGGCTTCAGGAAAGCCTCCAGAGCCTGGGGAGGGGTCATGCACACATGTGCAGGTGGACGGGAAGGATTGAGTGGGCACGCGTGTGTATGCGACAACGCACGCATGCACAATTTTGGCCTAGACGTTGGTATTTGAATATAGATCTTTTTAGCATTTATATTTGATTGTGTTTTATTAATCTAGGTGAAATGTTAATATATAATGCAAGTCCATGTGCAATATGCCATACATTAAATACATTCAAATACATAGCTGTCTGTTCTGACCCCCCTTGTCCCACACCAACACACATTCTGAGCCAAAGTTAAGTTACGGCATTTAATTAACAGACAGACAGCTCCTTGGCAGCAATCCAGCACAGACAAGCTTGGGCAGCAATCCAGCACAGATAAGGCTTGGCAGCAATCCAGCCTGCCAAGCTCACAATAATGTTCTCCGACATTAGTTCCTGCGTTGACTTCTGCAAGAGGGCTGTGTGAACAAGTAGTCCTTTTATAGTCTGGAGAGGGGCCTAATGACCACCAGCTGAGTGCAATTACCTCCTGTACTTGCGCAACTGTTCCTGACACCTATTAGCTCTTCGGGGCCATGCATCCAGGAACAACTCACTGCTGCCATCCGGCTCACTCTCCCTTGTCTCCTCCCCACTGGTCCAAGGCTCAGGCACCTCCTGGTGGCCAACCAGCCTCTCTGCACCCTACTCGGAGTCGGAACCCTGTCCAGGGTCCTCCACATCCTCCAGAGCCGACTCATAGGGCCCCACACTGTCGGAGTCTGGTGGCAGCTCCAATGGCTCCTGCTAGGCCACAACAGCTATCTAAACTCTAAACATATCCAAGGAGGGGAACTCATAATGCCCATCAGTAAGAAGAATTTCTAAGTTCCACCAGCTATTAGGATTGCCTTATTAACAATTCACTAGAAAGCAAAAAAAGAATCATCAAACAAACTAACCAAAGTTCTTCCTTGTGACAAAAGTGACCAGGCTCAAATTATCCTACCTCATATGACTACAATGCTGGATTACTATTCAAGGTCCACTCACAAAAGGACTTGGTTGCATCTACATTTCTAAGGGACGTCCCTCACTATCCTTATGTGCAGTGGTGGGATTAAAATAATTTAACAACCAGTTTGCCCAGGTCAGAGGTGGGTTCCTACCAGTTCGCACCTATTCGGTAGAACCGGTTCGTCAAATCTACCGAACCAGTTAGAAGAGGTTCCACCAGTGGACCCAGAAAGCAGGCCACACCTACAGAAGAGGTTCCAAATTTTTTTGAAACCCACCACTGGTCCTTGGATAGGATTATTCTACACTATCATGCTCATATTTATAAAACTCAGGGCCTCTGTGAAAGGTAAGGATGACTACTGCGTTTGTGGTGCAATCAGAACATTGCGTGTGTTGAAGTTGTTTTAACGCAAACCAAAGATGCCTTTTAAAAAACAACTTTCCATCCTATTCTTATGCATGCTAGTGCTGTGTGTGAGGTAATTTAAGGTGGTTCTGACAAGTGTCGTCGGCATCTTCATATCTGGTCACATGGGTGGCAAGCCACTCCCACAAAGGAGGCCACACCCACAGAGTAGGTTCAAACAATTTTTGAAACCCATCACTGGCCCAGGGTCAGGTTGGCTGTCATGGGAGGCGTGGCCCATCCTCATCCTCCAGTTCCGCAGCATATGCGGGGCGATTCTCCCATGACAGCCATGATGGGCGGGCAGCTAAAGCAAGGTCATGGCACACACTTGAAAGTAAATCAGGAAGACTGGGGGTGGTGTCTGTCTGGCAAGAACACAGAATGCTTATCAACAGGAAATATGCATGTGTAAAGCCTGTAGCAATTATGGGTAGTTGGAAAGTTGATAAAAATAACAAGGATTAGACAACTTGCAGACCTCAGCCAAAAGTTAGCAATGGAGATGGTCTGCAGCAAATGAAATGTCTATTAGATAACTCCTAGAGCATTCATTAGCCAAGGTTTAGGAATAGGGACAGCTATAGACCGATAGAATAAATTGTAGAATTGTTGCTAAAACGTTTATTAGAGGATATTTCTTATTATTTCACCTTGTCCCGCTTTCTCCTTTAGTGAAAATGTATAAAGATTTCTTAATCCTTTGTTCTTGGTTCTTGGCCTTTTGACCAGGAACCCTTTTCTTGAGAGTACTACAATAAAAAGCAATTAGAAAACCTGCACCTCATGTCTGGCGTCCATCATTGGCTTTGGCACCAGGCTCAGACCCGAATTGGAGACAATAGCCAACCTGTCCCTGGGTGAACCGGTTGTTAAATTACACCACCACCACCCCCAATCAAAGTAAATCCTGGGTGCTGTGCTGCAATGGAGAAATGGGCAACGGGGTGGCCAGCATGAGGGAAGGATGAGGGAAAGCGATCTTCTCCTTCCCTCATGCTTAATCATTGGAATAATATCATTCATGCAGAAATTAGACCATTCTGCATGGATATAATTAAAAGAGTTAAAATGAGCAAGCATAACATAAGCTGATATGTGGTAGGACCTAACTGTGGTCTGATCTTCCCAGTGGTGGGATTCAGCCAGTGCGCACCTATTCGGGAGAACCGGTTCTTAACTTTCTAAGCAGTTCGGAGAACCGGTTGTTGGAAGAAATCTCATTTTGTTCCCCCCACACACGCACACACTTTACAGAGCTAATCCTGTAAGGAAGGCAGGAAGGAAACATTCTGGTGTTGTTTCTAGCCTAATCTTTATTGCCCTGCTTACAGAAACTGCCTCTCCAGTTAACCCTTGTTACATTGTAACAGCTAAGGTGAAGCGCCCATCGATCTGAGTGATGTTGAGTTGGCCACGCCCACCCAGTCACATGACCACTGATCCCCACCTTCCCAGCTGGTCATCAGGGCAGAGAACCGGTTGTTAAATTATTTGAATCCCACCACTAGATCTTCCATTTCTGAGAGGGCTACTTTCAAAGAGGGGATTGTACCTGAATTGCAGAAATGAAGACTTCTAGGAAAAGATAGGAAAAGAGAGATTCCTACTGCCAGGTACTTATTAACTATCCAGAGTTTTGTACTTCAGATCTGGCTGTGTTGGATATGGAGAACTGTTCCATAAAAATACTTGAAAGGAACTTTAAATGGAGCAACCTACCATAAGACCTTATAAGGTTCTGAGACTCATGTAGGGTTTGGGAAATTATATTTGTCCCCAGGACTTTCAAAGTAGCAGGAATAAAATCTCCTCTTGTGTGGCACCACAGAAATGCCACTTGGACCATCTTTGGATGCCAGTTTTTGTGTGCTTTGCAAGACCTGAAAATGGAAAACTACCGTATTTTTCGGACTATAAGATGCATCTCCCCCCCCTTAAAAGTGGGAGAAAATTTTGGTGTGTCTTATAGATCAAACAAAGGCATTTTTGGCCCCATAGGTGTCTGTGAGTCACATTTTTGCCCTGTGTGGAGCAATGCAGAATGCTTCTGGGGGCCTGGGAAGGCAAAACGTGACACCCAGAGGGCTTGGGAGCCCCAAAACAAGCCTGTTTTTGGCAAAAACATGCCCGTTTTTGGTGAAAATGGGCCATGTGGAGCACTGCAGAGTGCTTCTGGGGGCCTGGGAAGGCAAAGGTGCAATACGTGAAGGGCTTGGGAATGGGTCCGTTTTTGCCAAAAACCTGCAGAGCTCTGCAGAGTGCTTCTGCACTCTGGGGACTGGGGAGGGTGAAAATACAATGTTTTTCCTCCTGTAAATTTAGGGGCGTCTTATAGTCCGATGCATCTTACAGTCCAAAAAATATGGTACTCTTAACATTTTAAATAACTGTATTTGTTAAACCATATATCTGTTGCACTGACATCTATATAAAGTCTACTCTTAAAGGCTGCATTCTTCACTTTTGCAATTTTATAATTAGCCCAAACAAATAAAAGAAACCCTAACTCTTTTTTTGGACCATTTGATGTCATTGAGGTGAATTGAAGAGCACACCAATTGTAGTTGTTGAGGTACCAATTATAGCAAAAAAAAAAAAGTGTTTTGTCAAACAGTGAAGGGGCTAAGATACAACACTCTTTGTGGGTATTCAAAACTGATAGCTGTCGTAAATTACTGGGCAATGTTTTGATCAAGGGCCATGACTGCCTATCAATTCATCATAAATCATATCATGTTTGCTAATTGGCACTTAGTTGGAGAACATCTAACACACTGCAATTAAAGCTCTTTACGTTTTGAGCTGAGGTGCTGCTACTTATTCTTTGAGGATGCGGACGAATTGGCACACTGCGATAAGAAAGAAATATGTTAAAAAATATTTTGTGCATGTATGTATATTAATAAGGCATAAATCATGCTGCCTAGTTTTCACACTGGCTGTCTCCGCCTGTTACCTACCACAGAAAGCCTAAAGGGAGTCTATTTTCTCTTGTAAAATAATATACGCTAATATAATCCAACCCATTGTCATAAGGTAAAGTTTGTGGTTTTAATAGGAAGCATTTGTTCAGAATTTCCTCAGGTTTTGCGTTCCCTCTTATTTTCTGGCTGTTAAGAAAACAGAAAGAAAAAAGGAGGGAAGGGGAGGGAAGGGGTTTAAATAGAATAAGTTGGAAGGGATCTTGGAGGTCTTCTAGTCCAACCCCCTGCTCAGGTAGGAAATCCAACACCACTTCAGACAAATGGTTATCCAACAACTTGGAATCCTCTCACAGTTACTACCTGATGAAATTCAGCAGGTTCTGACAGGTCCTGGAGAACCGATAGCTAAGGTGACCAGATTTTCAGATTGGAAAAGAGGGACACCATTGACCGGGGGGGGGGGGGGGGGGGGGGGCTTGATTAAAAATTTTATGTTTTGTCAAAAGGTCACCCCAGGACACTGAAACCAGCATAAATACGAATCTGTTGCCAAACAAAATTTTGATCCCGTGACCATGAGGATGCTGCAACGGTCACTAAGTGTGAAAAATGGTCGCAACGGTCACTAAGTGTGAAAAATGGTCATCAGTCACTTTTTTCAATGCCATTGTAACTTTGGTCACTAAATGTTTTCCCACTCCCTGAGACACCTCACTTCTTCCTTCATTCCTCTTGCTTATCTACCTTCACCTTATCCGTCTTCTGCTCTTTCCCTCTCTTCCTTCCTTTCTCCTTCCATCCTCTCTTCTTTCCTCACTCACTCCCTTCCTCCTTTTCTCTTCCTTCCTCCTTCCATTCTTTCAGCTTCATTTCTTTTGCCTATCTACCTTCTCTGTCTTTCTGCTCTTTTCATTTCTCTCTTCCTCTTCGCTTCTGTTCCTTCCTCCTTCCCTCCTTTCCTATTTCTTCCTTCTTCCTTCCTTCTGCCTATCTACCTTCACCTTCTCTGTCTTTCTGCTCTTTCCCTGTCTTCCCCTTTCCTCCCTCCCTCCCTTCTTTCCTTTCTAGTTCCATCTTTTCTTCTTTCCTCTCTCCCTCCCTTTTTCTTTTTTCCTTCCTTCCTCTTTCCTCTTGCCTATCAACTTCATCCTCTTTGTCTTTCTGCTCTTTCCCTCTCTTCCCCTTTTCTTCCTACCTCCTTCCTTCTTTTCTCCCTCCCTTCTTCTTTTTCTTCTTTTCTTCTTCCATCTTCCTCCTTCTCCTCCCATTCTTTCTCCTTCCATCATCTTTTATCCTTCCATCTTCTCCCCCCCTCCCTTCTTCTTTTCCTTCCCCCCTCCCTCCTTCCTTCCTCTCCTTCCCTTTCTCGCACACAGGAAGGGGAGGGGAGGCTTTCTAGTCGCTTTCACAGCATAATTTCTTTATCTAACTTTTAAAAAAACTGTGCAAATCAAACTTGAGATTTTCGTAACCTGCGAAGCACCAAGTTATTATCTTCTGTTGTTGTTACAAATTCGCAGCTACTCCATTCTTTCTGATAGGGAACTGCATTTCCCAAGATGCCTCAGGTCCTCAAAGTGCTGAACGCGGTTTTGCAATTGACTCCAGCGAGGCTCGGTAGCCGCCGGCTGGGGTGGCTGTCAAGGCGCTGACAGCGGAGCAGACGTGCCGTTTGTTACTGCTTCCAGAAATCGAGACGGACGAGGGAAGCGGCGGTGGTGGACATCAGCAGCAACTGTAACGACCGCTCGGGCGAGGTGCGGAGGAAGAACGGAAGGTCCCTCCCACCTGCGACGACGGCTCCAGCCATGGACGAGCAGGCTGGCCCCGGCGTCTTCTTCAACAACAACAACGCGCTGCTCTTGCCGCCACCTCTGGGTGGGAAGTAACCACACCTTGCAGACTCGCTTCCCACCGCAGCACAGGGGCTGCAGAGGCGTGGTTGCTTCCCATCCAGAGGTGGCGGCAAGAGCAGTGCGTTGTTGTTGTTGGGGCCAGCCTGCTCGTCCATGGCTGGAGCCGTCGTCGCGGGCGGGAGGGACCTTCCATTCTTCCTCCGCACCTCGCCCGAGCAGTCGTTACAGTCGCTGCCGACGTCCGCCACCGCCGCTTCTAATTAATATAATTATTTCTCCCTCTCTTTTTCACTCTCTCTCCAGCGCACAAACGCAAATGCATAGGGCAGCCCACCTCACACACAGGTAACTCCGGGCGGCTTACAACATTATGATGCACGTCTCCCCATAGGAGAGGAGATGGGGAAGCCGGGGGCCCGGAGATCACCCGGGGGATGCTGAGGATGCCTTAACCAATCGAAAGCCGGCGTACCTCATCATAATGGGGGATGGATTTCTTGCCAGGAAACGCGAGGGTTGGACAACGGCGGAGGCTCGGGTTTTTTTTTTTTCCTGGGAATAAAAGTGAACATAAGACTTCTAAATCCCCAGCAAGAAAAGAAATGCAACTGTAGTGGTCTCTCCCCCACTTCCTCTAAAGAACAAACGTTATCCTGCCGCAGAAGCGAAGAAATCTCAGATTTCGCCCTTCTGCAACAGCCTCCCTCGGGATCCCGCTCCTCCGCTACAGATGCATCGCATCCCAACAGCGGAACTTCACAGCCCCAAACCCAGTTTCGGGGTGACCCGTCGAGAGACTAACTGCTTCTTCTCCCCACCCCGAAGACTGTATTTCCCCGCCGCTCCCTCCCCCCGCCCCGCAAAGCTCTCTACAGCTCTTCCAAGCCTACCCAGCACCAAGTCCTCCTCTCCAGCAAATCCTACACGCGCCCGACGCTCCTCAGTCCACACGTCCCTTGCCGGCTCCGGGAGAGCTTTTTGGAAACGTGCAGCTGCTGCTTCTCTTTCAAACTACATGGCTCCCAAGATGGGGTATCTCTCCCTCCCCTTGCAGCTCAGGGGCTCCCTTGAAGGGCTCCTGCTGCTGCTGCAGCGGCGGCTCCCCCAGCTAGCGCTCCGTTTTCAGAGATTTTCCAAAGCGCTCGCCCTCTTCCCACCCGGCCGTCTCCTTTCAAGCCCCCCCCCAAGTAACCCCTTCCTCAGGCTCTCCGCCAGCGCTCTTCAACTTCATCCCCACCACTGCCCGCTCCTCCAGCCCCTAAAAGCGGTGGGGCTGGGGACCGATCCTGAGCTAACCTACGCCACGAAGGCCGCCCCTCCCCGGTACCTTTGGTGCATCCTCCCGTCGCTCCCTTCCCCCGTCCCGCAAAGCTCTCTACAGCCCTTCCAAGCCTACCCAGCACCAAGTCCTCCTCTCCAGCAAATCCTACATGCGCCCGACGCTCCTCAGTCCACACGTCCCTTGCCGGCTCCGGGAGAGCTTTTTGGAAACGTGCAGCTGCTGCTTCTCTTTCAAACTACACGGCTCCCAAGACGGGGCATCTCTCCCTCCCCTCGCAGCTCAGGGGCTCCCTTGAAGGGCTCCTGCTGCTGCTGCAGCGGCGGCTCCCCCAGCTAGCGCTCCGTTTTCAGAGATTTTCCAAAGCGCTCGCCCTCTTCCCACCCAGCCGTCTCCTTTCAAGCCCCCCCCCCAAGTAACCCCTTCCTCAGGCTCTCCGCCAGCGCTCTTCAATTTCGTCCCCACCACTGCCCGCTCCTCCAGCCCCTAAAGGCATTGGGGCTGGGGACCGATCCTGAGCTAACCTATGCCACGAAGGCCGCCCCTTCCTGGTGGTGCATCCTCTCGCGATGCAGCCCGACTCGGGGCCTGCTATTGTTGGGTGGTGTGGAGGCGGAGGCCGCAGAAGGAAACTCACGGCTCGGAGCTCTGCCTTATCCATCTCCCCACCTCAGCGCGGCCCGTCTCAGTCGAGACCCTCCGCGGCTCCACCCCCCACTCATCCTTTTCGCAGCCGAGGGAAGGAAAGGGGGGGAAGGCTTCTGGCGGCTCCCGGGCAGCGATCCCACTGCCATCCGCCCGCCCCAGACTCCCTCCCTCCCTCTTGCAACCCGCCCCATGCAAATTCCCCCCCCTGCATCTTCTCCCAGGTTTCTCTCTCAGAGTAGGGAGGCCGCGGGCTGGCAGTAGCCGCCGCGGGCTGGCTTTCCCCCCCCCGCCCCGCCTCACCTCGCCTCCTCCACTAGCCTTTGTCCCTCCACAGTAGGGTGGCTGGGGGGAGGAGACGGCCCGCCCGCCCAACTCTGCAAAGGGGGAGAAGGAGAGGAGGGCCGTCTCCTCCCCCCAGCCGCCCTGTGGAGGGACAAAGGCTAGTGGAGGAGGCGGGGCGGGGGGGGAAATACAGACTCCCTAGGGAAGGCCTTCCCTTGCTAAAGGCTGCCGCCACCCACTCTAAGCGGCAAAGCCTCCCGATTCCCACCGGTTACTCACCAGTGAAGCAGCAAAAGCAAACAGCGAAGGCGAAATGAAATGGAGACTCGCGCGGCGTGCTTAAGCGGACTCCAGCCAATCAGTGAGCTGGCTAGGATGCCGCGTGCTTAAAGTTTTCCATCCCAGCCAGCTCACTGATTGGCTGGAGTCCAGGCCAATCAGTGAGCGGCAGGCTGGGCTGGCTTAGATTTTTAGTGTAGAATAGAATAGAATAGATGGGGGAAAGGAATGAGTGAGCTAGCGGCAGCTGATGATGGGCCGGAGAGCCAGCGAGCGCCGAAATAAAGCGGGGTTTTTTGAGAAGCGGGCGGGACGTGGGAAAAATGATGAAAAATCGTGCCTGCCCCACCAAAAGCGGGACGTCTGGTCACCCTACCGATAGCAGAAATTTTGAGTAGCTCAGAGAACCGGCAAATTCCACCTCTGGCTGGCCCCAGAGTGGAGTGGGAATGGAGATTTTGCAATATCCTTCCCCCAGGAGTGGGGTGGGAATGCAGAGTTTGCAGTATCCTTCCCTGCCATGCCCATCAAGCCATGTCCACAGAACCAGTAGTAAAAATAATTGAATTTCACCACTGGTTACTACTATTGAGCCAGGTACTGAGTACCTGAGTACCCACTGGATGGATTGCATGAAAAGAATATTAAAAAAACTCAGCAGCTAAGACAAAGAAACATAGAAGTGACTATATCATCATCTTTCTTAATTTAGGACAATTTACTTCATTATCCTTATCTGACATATTTTTTGGAGCCACAGTGTCTGGTTGGCATTATTTAAAAATATCAAATCAAACCAAACCTTGTGTGAAAGATTTCTATAGCCAGAAAGCACAATAGCAAAAAATGCATAGACTCGTAATTATTAATAAAACTTTAAAACATGGAATAAAATTACATAAATATATTACACAAAAACCTGGAGATCATGCATTTTAGTCTGCCTACTGAATTGGCCTGATTTGATCCTTCAAACTCAAGACTTGAATCAAATGATCAAATCAGATCAGCATCCAAATTGAATCAATTATTCAAAATAACATTATAAAATTTATATTATATTTACATTCCTTTCAATTAGTCTTCTCTGTTTTTCCCCCAATGAATAATCACTTTTTGTACTGGAAATTAGGCTGTATAATCACATTTTTATTTCTCTGAGTGTCTGATCCTGCCTTGGGACAACACAGTCAAAATGTCCCGATTTATTTTTTGCTTCTTATTTTCCTTTATCTTATCTCAGTTTCAGGATCCATTAAGAAGGAGAAAATCTGGTAGGAGAAAAGGCTAGTACAGGTTTCCTTCCTTCCTTCCTTCCTTCCTTCCTTCCTTCCTTCCTTCCTTCCTTCCTTCCTGCCTGCCTGCCTGCCTGCCTGCCTGCCTGCCTGCCTGCCGGGATTAATAGAGAAAAAGTAATGAAAATTCAAGGGTGGAGCTCTTTGAGGTTGGCTGTTTATTTGCAGAAAATTTCATTACTCAACTAATTAGTACATTAGTGTTAGTGAATGTGTGGTTTGCTCCTTATTTATATACAGTAGCTTGCCTTGCCAGTGTTAAGGGAGGTGTGGTTTTCTTCTTAGTAGTTCCTTGACTAAGAAGTATTACTTTCTGCTTCATTGTTTGTCTGGTGTTATTCCATGCTTATCTGGGTGCAGGCTGTTGGAAAGGATGCTTTCTGGACTCTTTGTTTCCTTCTTAGCTTTTTTATTATCTCTTTTGAATGGTGTCTATGTGTCTGTTGATGGCTGATTTGTCTGAATGTGAAACTTCCAGGAATTCCTGAGCATTTTTGGGTTTGACTTGGTCTAGGATGCTCACAGTTTCCCAGTTGAAACTATAGTTGAGACAGTCAATGTATTGTGAGATTAAGGAGATTTTGACCAATCAGTGGATTTTGCAGAGGTGTCTTTCTGGATTTGGGTCCCTAAAGGTCCCCAACAATGTCCAACCTTAATGTCTGTTCTCATCTTCATCCTCTTAGCTAGACTTCATCGGGTTATCTCAGTCATATGCTCCAATTCTGTTAAGCAATCTCTTCATGAATAAGATACCAGGGCATACAAAACCTTTGCCAGACCAATTCTTGAATACAGCTCATCAGTCTGGAACCCACACTGTATATCAGACATTCACATGATTGAATGGGTTCAGAGGTGTTTCACGAGAAGAGTCCTTCACTCCTCTACTCATAATAAAATCCCTTATGCCACCAGGCTTGAAATTTTGGGTTTGGACAATCTGGATCTGCACTGCCTGCGGTCTGATCTAAGCATAGTACACAAAATTGTCTGCTACAGCATCTTCCCTGTCAACAACTTCTTCAGCTTCAACCACAATAATACATAGGCAAACAATCGATGCAAACTCAAGGTAAACCGCTCCAAACTTGATTGCAGAAAATATGACTTCAGCAACAGAATGGTCAATGCCTGGAATGCTCTACCCGACTCCCTTGTTACATCCTCTAATCCTCACAGCTTCAACCTCAAACTGTCTACCATGGATCTCATCCCAGTCCTAAGAAGTCTATAAAGGAGGCGTGCATAAGCGCATCAGCATGCCTACTGTCTCCGACTTACTGTCCCCATTTATCTCTATTTACTTCCTTTGTTCATGTTTATGTTCATACCAGTGGTGGGTTTCAAAAATTGTTCGAACCTACTCTGTGGGTGTGGCCTCCTTTGTGGGAGTGGCTTGCCGCCCATGTGACCGGATGGGAGTGGCTTGGCGCCCATATGACCGGATATGAAGATGCCGACGACACTTGTCAGAACCACCTTAAATTACCTCACACACAGCACTGGCATGCATAAGAATATGATGTCAACTTGTTTTTTAAAAGGCATCTTTGGTTTGCGTTAAAACAACTTCAACACACGCAATGTTCTCATTGCACCACAGACGCAGTAGTCATCCTTACCTTTCACAGAGGCACTGAGTTTTATAAATATGAGCATGATAGTGTAGAATAATCATATCCAAGGACCAGTGGTGGGTTTCAAAAAATTTTGGAACCTCTTCTGTAGGTGTGGCCTGCTTTCCGGGTCCACTGGTGGAACCTCTTCTAACCGGTTCGGTAGATTTGACGAACCGGTTCTACCGAATAGGTGCGAACTGGTAGGAACCCACCTCTGGTTCATACCTATACTTGTTATCTTGTACATGCTTGACAAGCAAACAAATAAATAAAATAAATAAGATGGTTTTCCCCTGTTATATGCCTCACTTAAAGTAGAAGTATTCCCAATTTCTCAAAAAAATTATGTATGCATTGTCCCAGTTTTTATGCACATATAGCTGAGCTGGTACCACTTCATCTAAAATTTTAATAAGAGCAACAGTGAAGATACGGTTATGACTGAAACTAAGGATTTCCTTTGGAACTTCATAATCTTTTTTCAAAGATTATTTTCTCCTCCTCTTACCAGCCATTTTATACAAACTAATTTTAATAAACTTTATGCATAAATCAAATAGTTCTGATCTGCAAAGGAAAGGAAAAGAGGATATGAAGCAGGAGTGAAATTAGATTTGCAAAAACTTTGTTGATACTACTCTTTCAGATTTATATGCAAAGAGTTGCACGACACCTATTCATCCTTATAGCATGGGAGTATTAGGGGGTCAATGCTGCCCTTTAAGGAATTGTAGGAGAATTGTCTTTTTTTTCCAATGCTTTATTTCCAAGACATTAAACTGATAGGCTTTTCAATGAGGATGTAGAAAGATAATGTCCTTTGTAGCAAGCATAGATTTTCATGAAAAGCTATTGAAACAGCTTGAGATTAGAACAATGCTGTAGAGTTTGCCCTTGAAGATATGGTATCAATGGAATCCAAGATCAGAAACCCGAGAAAGGAAGAGAGATAGAATGAGATAGAAGAGGCTAGACCCTTCTTTTTCTTTAAGGTAAGAAAAGCCTTCAAGGATAATGATGGGGCGGGGGGGAGAGACTGCATTGTATTATGGATTGGCCAAGATGGGATGAAGTCATAAGCAATTTGCTAAGACCAAATAGAATAGAATAGAATAGAATAGAATAATAGAAATGGAAGGGACCTTGGAGGTCTTCTAGTCTAACCTCCTGCTTAGGCAGGAAACCCTACACTACTTCAGACAAACGGTTGTCCAACATCTTCTTAAAATGTTCAGTGTTGGAGCATTTACAACTTATGGAGGCAAGTTGTTCGATTCACCGACAAAAGGGTGACCGACAAAAGCACGCCCGACGAAACCGTGGTGACAAAACCGCGAGTTCTAAACTGCGCCGACGAATGAGTGCTGAAGTGTGCTGACAACAGCGCACCGACAGAAGCGTGCTCTAACCCTAACCCTAACCCTAAACCTGACCCTGACCCTAAGCCTTACCTTAACTTACATCGTACTTCTGTCGGCGCGCTGTTGTCGGCGCGTTGATGACATCACGGTTTTAGCTCCACGGTTTTGTCGCCATGCTTTTGTCATGCGTGCATTTGTCGGGTCACGAGTTGTTCCACTGGTTCATTTTTTTAACTGTCAGGAAATTTCTCCTTAGTTCTAAGTTGCTTCTCTCCTTTCCACCCATTGCTTCTTGTCCTACCCTCAGGTGCTTTGGAGAAGAGCTTGACTCCCTCTTCTTTGTGGCAGCCCCTGAGATATGAGAACATTGCTATCATGTCATCCCTAGTCCTTCTTTTCACAAAACTAGACATACCCAATTCCAGCAACCATTCTTTATGTTTTAGCCTCCAGTCCCCAAATCATCTTTGTTGCTCTGCTCTGTACTATTTCTAGAGTCTCCACATCTTTTTACAATGTGGTGACCAAAACTGGATGCAGTATTCCAAGTGTGGCCTTACCAAGGCATTATAAAGTAGTATTAACATGTCACATGATCTTGATTCTATCCTTCTATTTATGCAGCCTAGAACTGTGTTGGCTTTTTTGGCAGCTGCTGCACACGGCTGGCTCATATTTAAATGGTTGTCCACTAGGACTCCAAGATCCCTCTCACAGTCACCACTATTGAGCAAGGTACCACCCATGCTGTACCTGTGCATTTTGTTTTTCTTGCCTAAATGTAGAATGCCTACATGAAATGGCACAGCACCATTTTGCTTAGAGAAAAGAACTGAGCGAGATCTAAAGTGTAAAGAGATATAAAGGATCGCCTTTTTCCAAGAGTCTCTATGCATTCAATAAGGTCGAGCAGAATGGGCATGCTTGAAGAGTATCAGCTGGTGAGGACCAGAAGACAATACAGATAATAGCCGTGGTGGCACAGTGGTTAGAGTGCATTATTGCAGGCTACTTCTGCTGATCATTGGCTGCCAGCAGTTTGGCAATTCGAATCTCACCAGGCTCAAGGTTGACTAACTCTTCCATTCTTCTGAGGCCCCAGATTGTTGAGGGCAATAGGCTAACTCCGTAAGAGGTCTGTAAAGCACTGTGAAGCAGTATATAAATCTAAGTGCTATTTCTATTGCTAATACAGAAGCAATGGGTGAAAATTAATCAAGGATAGAAGCAATCTAGAACTAAGGAGGAATTTATTGACAGTTAGAACAATTAATCTCTGGAACAACTTGCCTCCAGATGTTTTAGATGGTCCAACACAGGAATTTTTTTAGAAAAGTTTGGAAAACTGCTTGTCTGAAATGGTATAGGGTTGGGGATGGGGGCTTGGATTAGAAGGGACCTCCAAGGCCCCTTCCCATTCTGTTCTTCTGTTATTTGGTCATTCTGGCCAAGTATCTTGCTCCTATGTACATTTAATCTGGATGTCTTTAGTATTTTTATTGTATTAAAATGTTTTTAGTATGTCTAATTGTACTACATTTTTGCTTTTTGAATTGTAAGCTGCCATTGACTGAGATGGGAAATTATAGAAATTAATTAACTCAGCTGTGGTGGCACAGTAGAATGCAGTACTGCAGGCTCTAACTCACAGATTACTCCAGGAGTTCGATTCTGAATGGTTCAAGGTTGACTCAGCCTTCCATCCTTCCGAGGTTAGTAAAATAAGGAGCTAGATTGTTGGGGGCAATATGCTGACTCCCTAAACTGCTTAGAGCTTAGAAGGGCTCTATGAAGAGGTATATAAGTGCTATTGATACTAATTAATTGATTGATTAACTAAAATGTGGCAGAAGGCAAGTTCTGAAAAGTGACCCTCTGGACTTTTTCCTATGATATTAACAAACTGTAGCTTGTCAGGATAGTTGTGAATTCAAATATGCACAGCTACAGCTACTACTCATTTTTCTTGTTGAATGCCAGCAATGTTTAGTGTTGTTGCATGTATACAGCCAGGCTATCATCTGTACGGCAGGCCTAAAATGTAACAAGGGAAGACAATGGAAAGGCAACGGAAAACAGCATGCTTGCATTCATGCTCCCAGCAATTAAATGAACAGGCAGTTCATTTAATTGCAGTTCATGGCAGTTTTCTGTTCCTTTCTATCTGTATTACACTAGCAAGGAGACAAAACATAGAGAAACAACTCTTAATTGCGATCACAAAAGGGTATGAGTGAACTGCACCGCTGCTTTAGTCGAGCACGTTTTGTAACTCTGCACCCATACAACTTTTTCAAAGAAATGTAGAACGCCAACCAAATCAATTTTGCAATGCTTTACCCATGCAAACAGTGGCCACAGGTATCAATTTATTTCTATGGAAGGAGAAGTTTAATGCCAGCCTGTCTAGAATAATACTAAGATTGCTGCTCTGCAATGCTTTATTAGGACATCTGTGGACAATAGTACTGCAGAGGGAGGGAAATAAAATAATATATGTTTTTTGTTCAGAGGCTTTGTTTATTTACTTCACTATGGCAACATTCATTAACAGATGAACAAATATACATTTGTCAAAAGCCTGTTTCTGCTGCCTAAAGGAATTGGCAATGACACCTATAGAAACAAAACAATGACAGAATCTTTAAGGAATATCAACTCGACTCTGTAAAATGGCATCCAGCTTATGTACAGAGAATGTCTTTAAAAAGTATGAATGCAACACAGACTTGTACTTGCTAAACTAAATGTTAGTGTGTAATTTATTACACAGTTTGTCCACATAGAGAAGAATGAATTTATCTTCCTAAACTTAGGAACTTGGATTTTGATGTGAAATCAGTGATGGGTTTCAACTGGTTTGGCCGAACCGGTAATAGCTTGGCAGCCTGGGTCACTGGAAGCGGCAGCGACCCAGGCCTGCCATGCCCCTGAACCGGTTCTCCCAGCAGCGCCATAGGCACTGCCATCTTGTTTTTTATTGCTCTACGCAACCACGCACAGGGTGCATCAAGCATGCGTGCACAGCGTGCTCACGAGCGAACCAGTAGTAGTGACTGCCAGAACCCACCCCTGTGTGAAATGTATTTTTGATAAATATTGATATCAAATTCCGGAGAAGATGTCATAGCAATAGCTATGTATTATGTCTATTAGACTTGTATATTGCTTCACAGTGCTTTACAGTCCTCTCTAAATGGTTTACAGAGTCAGCATATTGCGCCCACCCCCCCCAAAAAAAATTGCATCCCTCATTTTGCCAACCTTAGAAGAATGGAAGGCTAAGTCAACCTTGAGCCGGTCAGGATCGAACTCCTGGCAGTCAGCAGAATTAATATCATATTGTAACTACTGCTCCACCACGGTTCTTGATTTGACAACTGATGGTATTTGATATTCATCAGTACCTGATAAACTATGATAGCTATCAAATAACAGTACATACTACTTAACTGTCTTTAATGAATGAAATATAGCTGGTATTATACAGTCAACTTACCTGACTTTCTGTTTTGACATCTATCAGAATCAAAACAAGGAGTTGTAAACAAATCTGAACCTCTCCAGATTTAAATAGGCAAGATGTTCCACTGATTAATTGCTCTCACTGTCAGGAAATTCCTCCTTATTTCTAGGTTGGGTCTTTCCTTGATATCTCCCTGGTATAGCTAACAAAGCAAGGAGAGCCCATGGCTTAGAGGTCAATAAAGGTAAAGGTTCCCCCACACATGTGTGCTAGTCGTTTCCAGCTCTAGGTGCAGTGCTCATCTCCGTTTCTAAGCCGAACAGCCAGTACTGTCCGAAGATGTCTCCATGGTCATGTGGCTGGCATGACTGAATGCCGAAGGCACATAGAACACTGTTTACCTTCCCACCAAAGGTGGTTCCTATTTTTCTAATTGCATTTTATGTGCTTTTAAACTGCTAGGTTGGCAGAAGTTGGGATAAGTAACGGGAGCCTCACTCCGTTACGCTGCACTAGGGATTTGAACCACCAAACTGCCAATCTTTCTGATTGACAAACTCAACATCTTATCCATTGAGCCACCGCATCCCTTTCGTATTCGTATTCATATTCGTATTTATTATTTGTATGCCGCCTTCTCGGGAGGACTCAGGGCGGCGAACAATTCAAGGGGGGAAAGAAGGGGGAACATAAAAGACAAAATACAAATAATAAAAGTAGACAACAGTCACACAACCATACATGTCGAGAGGGGAGGGAACTCATCACCCCCAGGCCTGCCGGCAAAGCCAGGTTTTGACGGGCTTTTTGGAAGGCATGGAGAGAGGTGAGGGTCCGAATCCCTGCGGGGAGTTCATTCCAGAGGGCCGGAGCTGCCACAGAGAAGGCCCTCCCCCGGGTAATAGCCAGGTAGCATTGGCTGGTCGATGGCCCCGGAGGAGGGTGCCAATAACCTTTAGAGGTTAATACATTTATCTAATATGTAAGTAGCCCAAGTTCAAGTCCCAGAAAGGTTATGTCTAAAAAAGAGCCGAGGTGGCACAGTGGTTAAATGCAGCACTGCAGGCTACTTCAGCTGACTGCAGTTCTGCAGTTCGGCTGTTCAAATCTCACCGGCTCAGGGTTGACCTCAGCCTTCTATCCTTCCGAGGTGGGTGAAATGAGGACCCGGATTGTTGTTGGGGGCAATATGCTGACTCTGTAAACCGCTTAGAGAGGCTGAAAGCCGTATGAAGCGGTATATAAGTCTAACTGCTATTGCTATTGCTATATGAAATAGATCTATAGTAGTCTCTTTTATTTCTCTGTCAGTCAATATAAATTTAACCCAAAAATAGTTTGTCATGAAAGTGACTGCCTGCGAAGGCTCCTGGATTGGGGCTGATGGGCGAAAGCAGAAGCGGTATGCGTCATCCCATATTTGGGATGACCAGATTGCCCTGATAAAACACACTTTCCTTGATTACTTTCCATTCATTGCAGACATCAGCAAAATTAAACAGCCGCTGTGTCCTCTTTTTCTCCCAATTTGTTCTCCATTCTAATTGTCCATGTCTAGTTTACCTGTTCAAATCCCAAGTAATCCTAGTGAAAGGACTCTATACGTGTCTTCTTGCAGGTATAACTGTTATCCACTGCACCTTTTTAAAAATTCTCAAGCATGGCCAAGACACGAGGATTCGTAAGGTGAGACGGAGGAAGCCTACGAGCCATTGCTAATTGCTAATCTTCAAAACAACTTATGCATATTCACCAACTGCAGGAGTTCTTTCCTACTATTAAATAATTATTAGGTGGTGATTATTTTCTGCCAAAGAAGGGGACAAAACGTGTTTAGGGTCCTTTAAAAAAAGGGGGAAAGACCACATTTCCATTTTTCTTCTCCTTTCAAAAGAAGCCAGGTGTGGTTTTGAGCATTGCACTCGCTCTCTGCCTCTATTTTTGCTTTCTTTTAAAAAATAATAATAATTAAATGCAAATAATACAAACATAGTACATGTACATCTAAATACACACACAAAAAAATTAGAGTCCAGCCCCGGATACCCTTCCCCCTTATATTTCTTCATCTTTGAAGGAAATGATATTAAGTTACTCTTTTATAAAATGTTAGAATTTTACTTTTGTATTCTTTTCCAATGTTAAATGTATAAGCCATTATATTCTGGCTTAGAATGTGTAATGGTACTGTGCTTTTGCTAACCACAAAATGTGTTCAGTAAACAGGACAAAATAACTAGCAATAGCAATAGTTAGACTTATATACCGCTTCATAGGGCTTTCAGGCCTCTCTAAGCGGTTTACAGAGAGTCAGCATATTGCCCCAACAATCTGGGTCCTCATTTTACCCACCTCGGAAGGATGGAAGGCTGAGTCAACCCTGAGCCGGTGAGATTTGAGCCGCTGAACTGCTGATCTAGCAGTAGCCTGCAGTGCTGCATTTAACCACTGCGCCACCTCGGCTCTTTTGTTATTCCAAGCTGTTTAAGGAGCCTACGTACAAGTTAGATAGGAAGCCACCTGCTCAGACAAAAGGCACCAGTAAAAACCAAATAAGAGATCGTGGCCTCTCAAGAAATTGTCAAGTTGACCCTTTAGAATATGGAATGATGAAAGAAATGATATAAATATGAGCAGGAAGGGGGAGTTTCTGAGGAGTAGAATGTATAAAAGGTATTGTTTGAATGATGTTCTTTGCTATTGAATGATGTTCTTGCTATTGGAGGAGACTTGGAGGCACCTTTGCAAACGCTTTTTATTTCTGTAAATAAACCTTTTTGTATTGTGAACCAGACTTTCTGGGTTGTGAGGATTTCATAATGGGTTTTCATCTCACATCTTAACAACTAAAATATAACAATATATTCCAATTGTGCCCTTATCCCCTTCGAAACAACATATATCTTGAGCAGGTTATTTTATTTTTTTGCTTTCCACCAACACTGATTTATAAAATCCCCCATTTCATTATAATTTTTTTGCTCTGATCATCCCTTTTAAAGATTAATTTCTGTGCTAATTATCATTTGTTGCCATACTCCAAATTTCATTATACCACTCATTTCTTTGAATATCCCAGTCTCGTCCCCAATATTAGCCATCACTAATAGCTGCCAATTCTGTTCTAAATAAAGCGTTAGCATCTAATCAAGCAGAATTGTTTGGTAAGGTGGTCACCTTTAATTAAGCAAGAAGGAGGAAAGCTTTGATATGTGTTGTTTTAACAGACCAAAACAAATGACAAAAGAAAGCAACCTATCTTTTTTAATTCTCCAGTTTTGCTTGAAATTCAGTTTTAATGCATATACAATTGCTAAAACTTCCCTTCCTTCCTTCCTTCCTTCCTTCCCCTTCCTCCCTCCCTTCCTCCCTTCCCTCCCCCTTCCTTTCCTTTCCTCTCCTTCCTCCTTTCTCTCTCTCCTCTCTTTCTTTCTCCCTTCCTTTCCCTTCCCTTCCTTTTCTTTCCCTCCCTCCCTCCTTCCTTCCTTCCCTCTTCCTTTCCTTTCATTTCATCTCCCTCCCTCCTTTCTTTTCCTTTGTTTCTTTCTTCATTCATTCATTCCTCCTTCTTCCCTTCCTTCCCTCTCCTTCCTCTCCTTCTCTTCTTTCTTCTTTCTCTCTCTCTCTTCTTCTTTCTTTCTCCTTCCCTCCTTTTTTTTTCCCTCCCCCTTCTCTTCCTTCCCTTTCCTTTCCTTCATCTCCCTCCCTCCTCTTCTTTCTTTCTTTTTCTTCTTTCTTTCATTCTTCTTTCTCCTCACTCTTCCCTTCCTTTCCTTTCCTTCCTCCCTCCCTTCCTTCCCTCTTCCTTTCCTTTCCTTTCATCTCCTCCCCTTCTTCTTTCTTCTTTCGTTCTTCTCTTTCTTTTCGTTCTCTCTCACCCTTTCCTTTCCTTTCTTTTCCCCCCTCCCCAATATGATATTGGAGCAATTTTAGTTTCTTTCTCATAAAGAAAGGAAAATGGGACAGAGAGAAGCAGTTAGAGAGGCATTGGAAACAGACTCAATCTTAATTTTTTTTTGCATAAAGCAAATGACAGCAAACTGCCTTCAGGAGTTCTCCACAGAAGCTATAAATAAAAAGGCTATATTTGGGTATTTGTGCAAGGTGTTATTGGAGTTGTCTGTGCTGGCCCAGCAGAGGCTCTCATAATGTGGCCTGCAGGCTGCTCTGCCCTCATGAAATGCGCTGTGCCATCATTTGCGTTCTTTAAAGATCAGGGCAGCATTTTTGAACCTGATAGCCAAACAGGGGATTTTCAGTTCTAACCCAACCATATTCCAGGACCTGACATTAATACTAGGGCAAACAAACAACACAAAAATGGAAATAAATCCACATTTGACAGCTGAAAGGGCACACATATTTCCTGAAGAGTCTGAATGTCTCTCTCTCCATATATCTATATATAATATATATATAATATATATATATATATATATATATATATATATGCAATACAATCATGATGAAGGTTTGTGCGCACCAGGTGAGGCCGTCCTTCTACATTGCGGGTCAAATTAAATTGTTTCGAATGGTGTTTCTTGTTCTGCGCAATATTTCCTGATATTGTAATGTGCCTTTTAAACTGCCAGCAAAGAAGGGTTTGAAAAGGTCAGGCTCTGTTTTCCGTTGCAGGAAGAGTATGGTAAGTTAATAAGTTTTATTTAATAAAAGGCAACCCGTTTTTCAGGCGAATCTGCAATGAGAGTCTCCGTGTATCAAGTTTATTCTACCTGCCTTCTTTCTCGCACGGGCTCTCTCTGATTTATAACCTAAGAGAAACCATCACTCCGGTATCCAGGTAACAAATCGGGATATTTTCTATCTCTGTGTTGCATTTGGAGAGAAAGGCAAGCATAGAAAGAAACGTGGATGCATTCGACCTCAGATATAACATCTTCTACTCTTTCCCGTGAATACACAGTTAAGACTATAATCACCTTGGAATTAACGTATGTGGTGCAGGCCATCAATAAATGAAACATTGCTTTTGGTTAACTTTCTTGCTTTGGAGTGTTTATTTTATTTATTTCATCAAGCATGTATTAGATAACATATAAGTATAAACATGATTTGAATACATGAAATGGATGTGAATAAAAAGGAACATTAGGACAGGGACAGTAGGCACGTTGGTGCCCTATGCATGCCCTTACACACCTCTTAGGAATGGGGCAAGGTCACAGTATACAGTCTAAGGTTCAAGTTACGGGGATTTGGGGATGAAACCACAGAGTCAGGTAGAGCATTCCAAGCATTGACCATTCTGTTGCTGAAGTCATATTTTCTGCAATTGAATTTACCTGAAGTTTGTATCTATTGTGTCATCATGTATTGTTGTGGTTGAAGCTGAAGTAGTTCATTGACAGGTAGGACATTGTAAAAGATAATTTTATGTACTATGCTCAGGCAGACCGAAGGCAGCATAGTTCTAAGTGTCCAAGCCCAAAATTTCAAGCCTGGTGGTATAAGGGATTCCTCTTATTTCTATTCAATCTTTTCACTTTTCTGAAGTACATTTAATGGCAAAACAACCACAACAACAAGTATTTATGTTGTCATTGCATCCAAAAATAATGCCAGCTTTTGTTGAAGCTAATCAAGTTAAAACAAAACAAACTTGGGAATGCTGGCTGGGAAATTCTGGGAGTTGAATCTGGAAAGTCTTAAAGTTCCCAAGTTTGGACATCCCCGCTTTAGGTCTTTTTGGCTGATATTTGAAAAGGTTTAGCAGGTGACACTATCTGAAAAAAAACTGTATTTCCTCTATAAGCCTATTTGGGATGAATGAATGAATGTGTGTGTGTTGTGTTATGTATTTTTTGTTTGTATGTATGTGTATGTATGTATGTATGTTGTATTATGTATGTATGTGGTGTGGTATGTGTGTGGTATATATAATATATAAATATATAAATTAATATTATATATATATAATCAGCACAAATGCAACACACACACACACACACACACACACAACAAGCCCTTCACTCACATAAGTTTTATTATTTATTATATCCTGCCTATTATTTTTATAAACAACTTAAGGCAGCAAACCTATTTTAATACACCTTCCTCTTCCTATTTTTTCCCCATTACAACCCTGTGAGGTAGGTGGGCTGAGATAGAGTGGCTAATCCAAAGTCATCCAATCAGCTTTTCTGCTTAAAACACAACTAGAACTCATGGTCTCCTAGTGATTGACTCAAAGTCACCTAGTTGGCTTTCATGTCTTAGATCAGGGGTGTCAAAACTGGTGGCCCGTGAGCTGGATGCATCACGCAGAGGCCACCCCCCCAGTTCTGCAAATGGATAGAACAATGAAATGTCATGTGACGGCAATGTGATGCTGCAAGTTTGACACCCACGTCTTAGATGGAACTAAAACTCACAGTCTCCTGGTGATTGGCCCAAAGTAACCAGCTGGCCTTCATGCCTTAGGTGGGACTAGAACTCACACTTTCCCCAGTTTCTAGCTTGGTGCTTAACCTCTAGACCAGGGGTGTCAAACTCAATTTCATGAGAGCCGCATCAGGGTTGTGTTTGACCTCAGGTGGGATGGGGGGGCGTGGCCAGGGTGGGTTGGTCAGCTTGACATCACTCATGTCGGGGGCACCTGAGGCATCCTGAGAGCTCTACCAATGAAAACAGGCTCCCAAGCGCCATTTTTGGCTGGGATGGCCTCCTGCAACCCTCTGCCAGCAAAAATGGAGCTTGGGGGTGCTGTGCGTGGTCCTTGTGAACTTCTTTTCAGCTAGGATGGCCCTCTGCAATCCTCTTTCAGCAAAAATGGAGCATGCGGCCCACCTGAGCTCCATTTTTCTGGCAGAGGCACCGTGGGCCAGTCCTTCACTGTTTCCGTGGCAGCCCTGGGGGCAAATCTAACATGTTTTCCCCAAAATAAGAGAGGGCCTTATTTTCTTTGACCCCTGAAATAAGCACTTGGCCTTAATTTCAGGAGGTCTTATTATTTTTGAGGTGCAGGAGGCGGTGAGCTTGGTCACCTCATGGTTGCTGCTGTGTGCAATGTTTTTGGGGAGGGCTTATTTTGAGGGAGGGCTTATTTAGCACATGTACTCAAAAGCCCAATTGGATTATTATCTGGAGAGGTCTTATTTTTGGGGAAACAGAGCAAGCCCCATGGACTGGATCCAGCCCCTGGGTCTTGAGTCTGACACCCTTGCTCTAGACCAAATGGCTTTGTTTTGGTGGTTTTCTCCTTTATAATATAATACAATAGCAGAGTTGGAAGGGACCTTGGAGATCTTCTAATCCAACCCCCTGCCTAGGCAGGAAATCCTATACCGTTTCAGACAAATGGCTTTCCAACATCTTCTTAAAGACTTCCAGGTGGGGCATTCTTTGTCTTCTTTTTCATTTCTGATTGCCACCTAAGATTAGAGCCTTCTCTATGACTTTTTTCAACTTGTGGATTTCTGCCTGTATAGAAGACCAGCTCAGTTCACTCTCCCCCTCCCTTATCTTCCTTCTGCCAGTGACCAAAGCCACTTAATTTGGTAGAATTTGGACGGGTAGAAGAGTTTTTGGCCAATGAAGTTGTCTATTTTCACTTTATTACAGTGTGTTAATGTGTTTTTAATTGCACTTTTAATTATGTTTTAATTATTCATTGGCATCATTTGTCATCTGCTTTGAGTTATACACATTGACAGTCAGGGGTTGCAAATCTCATAAATAAATGTTTCATTGAGTTTGATGGAGAAATTCAGGCTTTCCAGTAAGTTCTGCCTAACCCTCATGAAAGTATAATTCCTGGGATTCTTATGGGACGGGGGGGGGGGGGCGCAATGACAGTTATATGAGCATAAGATCAGTATAAAACTGTAATTTAAATCAAACCCAAGCAAGTCTCTGTTACCAGATAAGCATAATCACAGAGCAGGCGTTCTTGACACAAATTTACAATTGGAGTGGGGGGTGGGGGGGGGATATCCTTGCAGAATTGAAAGGCTATGTTGAAGTAGAATTTGTCACCCACGTTTGCCGACACATAATCTAACCAGTTACATTGGAGGCTCTACATCATGGCTCAAGGCCAACATTTCATTCATGTACTTTAGGAAACAAAGAACTGGTTGACAAGCAGCTCCAACATAAAGCAGCCCTCCACATCAAGAGCTGCTGTACAAAGCTAATTATTGCATTTGTACTGGTTGCATGGTGGATTAAGGAGTTGCTGGAAAGGAATAGCATCTACATCTTTGTCTCAGCCAATTGTGGAAGGGGAAGACATTCGATGTGACAAAGGACTGAGCTTCTGTGGCCGCCCTAAAGTTTAAAAAACGGGTTCATTTTGCCAAATCCAAGTCATTTTTATTTTTGCTAGGCTGCCCTTGTTAAAGAAATCCCATGCTGTTCACGAAATGCTTATTTTCCCTTTACTTGACAGACCGGCTGGCAATGAGCTGTAGAAAATGTTAAGAGTAGAATGGCATAACAGGCTCTTTGAAATTCACGAATTGACAGGAAGAGCAATCACGCGGTTGGCTTAATTTGTTTGTTTAACATTTCTATCCTGCCTACTCTAAACAAATTCTATGGAAAGATAGCCTGGAAACGGGCCACTCACCGATCAACAGGAGTGATGATTTACCACCAGCATGGCTAGTCTAGTGAAGTGAAGGACAGGGGAGTCGAAGATAGCAGTCTTCCATATCTTGAGGGGCTGCCACAGAGAGGAGGGGGGCATTTTGCCAAAGCACCTGAAGGCCAGACAAGGAATAATGGATGGAAACTGACCAGGAGAGATTAGCCTAGAAATAAGGAGGAACTTTATGACAGTGAGAACATCAACCAATGGAATAGCTTGACTTCGGAGGGTTGGTGGGCTTCATCGTTGAGACTTTCAAGAAGAGATTGGACTACCATTTGTCAGAAATGGGTAGGATCTCTGCTTGAGTGTGGGGGTTTGGACTAGATGACCTATAAGGTTCCTTCCCACTCTGTTAATCTGTTAAAAATGGGCTCCTCATCAATCAACAGGAATGCTGATTTACCCCCATCTATCAAGTACTTAGGAGGCTGATGGCTTGGCAACACAAGGAAACAACAGCCAACAACTTAATAGCCAGCCATCAACACCCCAATAAAAAATTAAAAGCCACATACAAATATCACATACAGAATAGTCCAAAGCACACACTTGCTAGAAAGAAGTTCCCAGAGAATGGGCTCCAGCACGGGCCCAAAGCTCAGAAGACTAAACCTCTGGTCCCAGTGACCAACCCAGATTTGATCCTGCACTGATATCCTGTGATACATATATTAGCCTTCATTATATGGAAATAATTTGGATTGTACAGCTCTCCTAACAACGAACTATGGAAGAGGCATCTAGTCTTCAAGAGCAACATTTTTCAGAAGAATGGGGCAACCAATGAGAACGCTTGTTTCTATAATAGCAATAGCAATAGCAGTTAGACTTATATACCGCTTCATAGGGCTTTCAGCCCTCTCTAAGCGGTTTACAGAGTCAGCATATCGCTCCCACAGTCTGGGTCCTCATTTCACCCACCTCAGAAGGATGGAAGGCTGAGTCAACCTTGAGCCGGTGAGATGTGAACCGCCGAACTGCAGAACTACAGTCAAGCTGAAGTGGCCTGCAGTACTGCACTCTAACCCACTGCGCCACCTCGGCTCTTATAATCCCATCACTCAAGGCATCATTTCTCTATTTCACATCAACCCTGTCAAGGGCCCACTTTATTTCAGAAATCAAGGAAGCTAGAATGAAATTGGCCACCACAGTACTGTAAACCTTCTCAATGGCCTGCTGGAGAGTCCAACTAGATATATAATCTGTTTGGGGCATATCATTTTAAAAAATCCCTTTCTGTTGAGGAGGCTGTAGTAACCATCTATAGACTGATCATAAATAACCTGATTGTGATGAAGTCTATGGAGATCCTCAAGTCATCCAAGTATGGTTCTACCAAAAGGGCTTTTCAAAAGGCAACTGAATTTTATTTTGTTTTGTAGCAGCAGCCGGTAGCTTTACCACATATCAATTATAAGAATGTCACATGAGACCATGAAGGTAAAAGAGATACAGGTTTATTGATGCATCGAGTTCAGAGTGCTAACACACCAAGATCTGAACTGCCTGGGCTCTGCCCAGGACGTTAGTTTTATACAGTGCTCCAAACTGAGCTTTCTCAAGGCGTTTCCATGCAAGAGACAAACATGACACTTCAAAAGGAGAGGTTCATTTTGGAATGTTACAAAAGAGAAGTTCCTATAATGTCTTAAGCCAGTGGTCTCCAACATTGGCAACTTTAAGACTTGTGGACTTCAACTCCCAGAGTGAGGAACTCTGGGAGTTGAAGTCCACAGGTCTTAAAGTTGCCAAGGTTGGAGACCACTGCCTAAGCTATCGGCAGTTTCAACTCTGTTCTATCTTACACTTGGCTTCTTTGCCCCTCCTTACAGCGTCTTGCCACACCTGTTCCAGTAATATACGGTTATGAAAACTGAGTAAATAAAATCAAACTTAATAAAGTATAGATTAAGTATGTATTAATATTCAGAAGCTAGTAAGAATTTAGCGCCTGGGGGCTCATATACCCAGGTGATATTTTGGTTCATCTTCTCCCACCTGCCTCAGTTTCATTTTTTATCCAAGAAGCTTATTCAGTTCTTCAGCATAGTCCACGTTCTGGACAGAGATGACCACTGCTTGAAGAGGGGTCAAAGAGATAGTCTAGAATAGAATTCTTTATTGGCCAAGTGTGATGGGACGCACAAGGGATTTGTCTTTGGTGCATATGCATCTCAGTGTACACAAGGAGAATAAAATACATTCATCAAAAATAAAAGATATAATACTTAAGGTTACTAATAAGCTATCAAATCGTACTATAAATTGAAGATATAAGCAACATGGTTATAGTCATAGGTGTGGAGAGATAGATACTGTTGATCTCCGGGTGCGCTTCAAGGTGCTACTTACCACCCATAAGCCCTCCATGGTAGTGGATCTGAGTACTGAGAGACAGCCTCCTGCCAATTACCTCCTTACGACCTATTAGATCACACAGATTAGGCCTCCTCCGAGGTTCCATCCGCCAGTCAGTGTCTGACTGGCAACTACGCGGAGGAGAGCCTTTTCAGTAGTAGCTCCAACCCTTTGGAACGATCTCCCCATGGAGATTCGTACCCTCACCACCATCCAGACCTTCCGACAGCCCTTAAGACCTGGCTATCCCATCAGGCCTGGGGATAAAGATTGTTAATTCGTCCCCACCCGAATGATGAATGAATGTGTGTTCTACTTTTACTTATGTATTGTTTTATGTCTCACTGTCTTGTATTCCCCTCCTCATAAATTGTAAGCCGCCCTGAGTCCCCTCAGGGAAAAGGGCGGCCTATAATAATAAACCATAAACCATAAACCATAAACCATAAACCATAAACCCATACTAGAAGAAAGAGAAGAATAATAGTAATACGGTCTTAGTAAATTATTTGACAGTGTTGTGAGAATTGGTTGTTAAGCAGAGTGATGGCATTCCAGAAAAAAAAATGTCCTTGTGTCTACTTGTTCTTGTGTGTAATGCCCTATATAGCGTAGTTTTGAGGGCAGAAGTTGAAACAATTTATGTCCAGGACGCGAGGGGTCTGTAGATATCTCACAGCCCTCTTTTTGACTCATGCAGTACACAGGTCCTCAATGGAAGGCAGATTGGTAGCAATTGTTTTTTTTTTTTCTGCAGATCTATTTATCCATTGAAATCTATGTTTGTCTTGTTTGGTTGCAGAGCCAAACCAGACAGTTATGGAGGTGTACATGACAGACTCAATAATTCCTCTGTAGAACTGAATCAGCAGCTCTTTAGACAGTTTGAGCTTCCTGAGTGGCGCAGAAAGAACATTCTTTGTTGTGCTTTTTTGATGACGTTTTTTCCTGAAGAGGAAACTCAAATACTTTGGCCACAATGAGGAGGAAGGACTCCCTGGAGAAGAGAGAAAGATTGAGGGCAAAAGAAGAAGACAGGGACAGCAGAGAATAAGGTGGCTGGATGGAGTCACCGAAGCAGTAGGCGTGAGCTTAAATGGATTCCAGAGGATGGTAGAGGACAGGAAAGCCTAGAGGAACATTATCCATTGGGTCGTGACGGGTCCGACATGACTTTGCAACTAACAACAAAAGCTCTCTACCCACAAAGAGCAATTCTAGGCAGCTTACAAACAATAAAACACAATGTTAAAAATACCCCACACAACCCCAAATCCCCACATGGATATGTAGCCCCATGTGTCTTCATTCCAGGGTAATGCTAGAAGAATGACACTATTACAAATATTCTGCTAAGGGGCCAGTCTCAGCAATTAAATCGTTGCAAATGTGAATATTTTGATTCAAAGGCCATACAAGCACATTCGATGGATGTGTTCCAGCTGCACTCTGAAATGTAGTCCCTTTCTGTAACCATAAATTCACCAGGAGTCCTTTGAAAAACCAACTACGTTGCCTCAACTGGAAAAATCTGAAAACTTTGCTTAAGTGAAGCTCCATTGCAAATAATCATAGTCATATGATTTTCTGAGCTATTCCTTGGCATATTTTCTTCCCAGAGGGCAAAGTGCATTCCTATTAATGCTGCTCTGTCACCTGTGAATGGATTGATAGAAATTACCTACGGTGAATGAAAAAAGCTATTTTCCCAATAAACAGTATTACATTATCACATTTTACTAGCTAATTCTGCCACCACACATTTTCTTCCCCAAATTAACATGGTTTTCATAGAGAAATAATTATGTGTCATTTATAATCCATTAACTAGATAAAAAAAAAATTTAAACTGTTAGACACTTATTTTTTTCTGTGCATGTGGGTGGTGGTGGGAGGGGGGAAAGAACCCCTCTGGAATTCCTACACTTCCCTCCTGTGGCATATTGGTGTAAAAGCTTTTGCTGATTGTAGCAAAGTATCATGGGGATGTTTAGCTGAAACCAGAGATATTTGGGGGGCAAAGATGGAATGGATGGAGTATACTTTGGAAGGATGTTAAACCTAGCATGGGTGAACGGATAGGAACAGTCTTATCTGTGTTTAGCATCAGTAGACACATAGAGATGTTTTAGCCTCCTGTCCCCTAATCATCTTTGTTGCTCTTCCCTGCACTGTAATAAATTAGCAGCCCTGCCTCCTTTTTCCTCATTATCACAATAGTCATTCAGACAAGTATCCTCCGATGCTTGAAATATACTTTGCTCTAACACATGCATATAAAACATTCTGTCCTTTAATTGGATAGTTTAATTGAACAACTGGAGACACTGTGTTTGCTTAAAGTAAGTCATCTTACTTTATTTTGCAAAATGATTAGCCAAGATCTTGTGAACCATGGAGAAAAGTGGAAGAGATGTTATGAGTCCATAGGAAAGAAGCTCTATTACAATTATTCCAGACCATGCACTTTCTCTCTCAGTATCCTACATCTTGCTGATCATGATACTCAAACCACTCAATCCCTGGGGGAGGGCCTTCTCTGTGGCTGCTCCAGCCCTCTGGAACGATCTCCCCGTGGAGATCCGGACCCTCACCACCCTCCAGGCTTTCCGCAAAGCCATGAAGACCTGGCTGTTCCGGCAGGTCTGGGGCTGATGAATTTCCAGCCCCACTTGAAATGTTGTGACTGCTTTTGTTTTTTACTCTGTTTGTCTTTTGTCCTATTTGTAACCCCTTCCCCCCTTTTGATTGTTAGCCGCCCCGATTCCCTTGGGAGTGGGGCAGCATACAAATTAAATAAACATTCAAACATTCAACACTTGAAGGCACATTTTGACAAGGTGAACAATTGCCAGTGGGTTAATTTTTATCAACATAGGTAAAGGTTCCCCTCACACATATGTGCTTGTCATTCCCAACACAAGCAAGTGGTGCTCATCTCCATTTCAAAGCCAAAGAACCAGCACTGTCCGAAGATGTCCTCCGTGGTCATGTGGCCGGCATGATTAAATGCTGAAGGTGCACAGAAGGCTGTTACCTTCCCACCAAAGGGTAGTTCCTATTTTTCTATTTGCATTTTTCCATGCTTTCGAACTGCTAGTTTGGCAAAAGCTGGGACAAGGAACAGGAGCTCACTCATTATGTGGCGCTAGAGATTCGAACCGCCGGACTGCCAACCTTTCTGATCGACACGCTCAGCATCTTATAACTTTCTCCTTAGACATAGTCTTCCTGTTCTTAAAGCAAGATTCAGACGAACCACCCAATGGACTCCAGATATTGTGGGTATCAGTTGTGATAATCATGATCATTAGCCTTGACGTCTATGGCTTAGGGGAGCTATTGTCAGAAACATCTCAAGCCTGAACTAATCAAGGACAGAAGCAACCTAGAACTAAGGAGAAATTTCCTGACAGTTACAACAATCAATCAGTAGAACAACTTGCCTCCAGAAGGTTGTGAATGCCCCAACACTGGAAGTCTTTAAGAAGATGTTGGATAGCCATTTGTCTGAAACGGTATTAGGGGTTCCTGCCCTACGAGGTGAGGACTAGAAGACCTCCAAGTTCCCTTCTAACTTGATATTCTATTATAAATTCTAAACCTGCCCAAGAAGTCGTTTCTCATTCTTTGCTTTAGGTGAGAAATCTCCTCCATCATTGAAATAAAAAGATTTGGCAAACAACAGCTTCCCAACTGGTTACAATTTTGGAGCATTTGTGAATAATTACTGTCAATTTAATTAACTCTGAACATACCACCTCTGCATTTGTCAGGCGCCCTCATGTTCCCCAAAGCCTCCCAAGCTACAGATTGGTTCCTTAATGGTTAGAAATTGACTTCACTCTCTGAAATGATTGTATTCTCCAATGAGGTGTCCTATTTGTCTACAACTATATAAGTTAAATGCTTTAATTATGAACCATGGGCTTGATAACTCATAGTTAGGCATGATTGTAATTGGCTGTGATTTAGCATATAACTTTGCATAAATTATTATGTTTCCAATGTGTAGCTTAGCTAGTGCATTCTTCTTCAGGTGGCTGTACTGTAGAGTACCTGGAGGCTTCCCAAAAGCCTTCTTGGAAACAAGAAACAGTGAAAAGAGAGACAGAAAGTGAAAGCAAAAAGCAGTTCAACATGGCAAAGATTTGAATCTGGCCTTGGACTGAGTAGAAGGGGACTGCAGGGGTCCTCAAACTACAGCCCACCAAAGCCATTAATATGGCCCACCCGGAACCACGAGGCTGCCACATCCACATCGCCCCAGATACCCGATGGCCCCCACCCGCCTTCTGCAGGCTGAGGAGGCCAAAATGGGACACGGGGAAGCCTTCCCAGCCTCCAAAGAGAGAGAGAGAAAGAGGGAGGGTGGGAGAGCAGAAAGACACACACACACACACACACACACACACACACACAGACAACACACACACACGCACACAAACAGAAGTCTCTCCACAGACCCTAAGGCAGCCATATCTCTTCACTAACCTGCTTTCCACCCCCAGGAGCATAACATATTAATGTTTAATTTGTGTGTATTGTTAATGGGCTGCTAAATTGGCCACACCCACCCAGACACATGCCCACTTAGTCATGACCACCCGGCCACATGACCACCTAGCCTCACCCACCCAGCCAGTCTGACCCCCCAACAATCTGAGGGACGATGAATTGGCCCACTGTTTAAAAAGTTTGAGGACCTCTGCTCTAGAATATTCTACCTTAGCACCAGGCATCAGCAAACAGACTTATGAAAGTCAGCTTCTTCATAAGTTGGGAATGAGATAGCAGCAATATCATGGAGACAGCAGAAACTGTTGTGCTGTAATTAGCTACCTAAAGATTTGATTATTTGATTGACCTATTGCTTAAGCTTCCCATATCCTATACCACAGCAACATCAAGACAATAAGCAATGGATGGAAATTAATCAAGGAGAGAAACAATTTATAAGGAAGGAGAAATGCCCTAATAGTGAGAACAATTAACCAATGAAACAGATTGCCTTCAGAAGTTATTGATGCTCCAATCCCTGGAAGTTTTTAAAAAGAGATTGGACAGCCACATGTCTGGAATAGTACAGGATCTCCTGCTTCAGCAGGCGGTGGACTAGAAGACCTCCAAGGTCCCTTCTGGCTCTGTCATTCTGTTATTTTTTCTGGAAAACTAAGAAACAGTTGTGCTTGAGCAAACAAGGGAGAGGCATTATGCTCACATCAAGTTCAAAACATTTTTAAATGTTCAAAGCAAGCATCATCCAAGAGTTCGCGCTGTTGGTTTAAAATTCAGCTTGTGATGGACTAAAAGCATATAGTTTTTTTCCCCCTTTGTGTTTTTGAACTGTACTGCTGCCAAGGCAAACTTTCTCTGCCCCAACACATGCATCGGATTTCTTTCTGATGTGAAGAACTTTTTATTTAGCTCCGTTAAATGACTTCTGTGATATTTCATTCTATTCTATTGTATTTAGAGATGGATTGTACTCAAGCAGGACAATCCTCAGCCTTCAAATCTGCCCTGGCAGCTTTCTTAATTTGCTTGATGAAAATATTTAGATCCATTCAAGAAACACAACGCCATTCTCTTTCTTGCAAAATTGATAGTATGCATTATTGATGACTGTCAGAAAATGTCTTTCTTCAACTGTCGCCATCTTAACAGAAACAATTCATTTTTATTCATTAAGAAATTAATATGACCCTCCAATTCACGGTGGTTCCACGTGGGTTACAAAACAACAACCTCCAAAACAAAAGTCAATAAACACATATAGGCACATGTAGACCAGGGGTGGGTTCTTCAACTGCCAGTTCACTCAGGGACATGATTCGGGCGCACATGCATGCACAGTAGTAAAAACTGCTTCTGCACATGTGCAGAAGCACAAAACAAGATGGCGACACTTATGGCGCCTCTGGTAAAACTGGTTCGGGAGTGTGGCCAGCTGAGTTACTAGATACTCGGTTGAACCGGGCTGAACCTACCTTTGATGTAGGCACACATCAATATAGGTAGACATGTTGACACACGTATCGGATTTCCACTTAAGAAAGGACAGAACCACTAATATCAATCTATTACTCCTCCCAAACAATAATATTTTTAAGCCATAATTTACTAGGATGGGGTTAACTCCAGGATGGGATCCTACTAGTTTAACAACTGGTTCACTGCGGGTGCACTTCTCATGCTTGCACTTTGTGCGTGCACATCTGTCGTGCCTGATGCGTGCTGTGTGCGTGTGTGCAGGCCACAGGAAAACAGCTGAGGTGCAACAATTCACTCTGCCGCGGCTATCAGTTGGGCTAAAAAAACAAGGAAATAAAGGTGAGCATGAAAATGGTGCGTCTTATACTCCGAAAAATATGGCAATTCTAAGTGCTTTTGCTAAGTGCCGAATAGAAAATCAGAACAATGGCTAGTGATCCATTTCTCCCAAGAGATCAGCTAGCCGGTGTCTTGTTCCAATATCAGCATATGTGGCTACCTGGATGGGCCATTTAGTTTAGATCATAAACCTAAGAGTAGAACCAACAACATCTACTCAGTAAAGCCCTAGTAGAAACTACAACAGTAGCCGCAGTAGCAATAGTCTGAGGGAAAACGAGGGAACTCCATAAATTTTTTCTGCATGTCTTCCCCGATATAAACTAGATCTCTCTGAGACTATAGAACTTATCCTCCAAATGAATGTATTTTTAATAAGCCTGAGGACTGAAGTGGCTGCAATCTCTTATTGATCTAGGCCATTCCAAACTAGGATAAACATGCTAATTTCTCTGCATACAAAATATGAAATCTGACTTTGGGGATTATTACATCCTTCAGTCCTGAAGTGGTCCACTTACTATTCAATATTTGTTTCCAAAAACTAAAGCTTGTCCAACAATCTGATTTCTAAATCAGTAAGATCCATAATTCATGTTGTTTTTAAATTCCAACTACTGAATGTGTAGTTCCACCTTTTCTTGGACTATCGATCATGGTCAAATGAGAAGATTGAAAGAATCAATGCAACCTTGGAGCAATGAATTGAAATGTAAATTTTCCACAAGGCAGTTACCAGGACTTTTTATTTACAGCTTTAGTCAGTTTATAACAACTGGAGTCATGCCTTCACTTGACTGTCACTGCTTGAGTCTACTTAGAGCTTCTAATTTCCATTTTCCCCCCTAATGTATGCTAGTCTTCACCTCTCCCTGAAGCCTTTCAGAAGTCTCAAAGTGTTATAGAATAACAGAGTTGGAAGGGATATTGTAGGTCTTCCAGTCCAACCCTCTGCTCAAACAGGAGACCCGCATACCATTTCTGACAAGTGGCTGTCCAGTCTCTTCTTGACAGCTTCTAGTGATGAAGCTCCCACAGCTTTGAAGGTAAGCTGTTCCATTGGTTGATTGTTCCCACTGTCAGAAAATTCCTCCTTATTTCTAGGTTGAATCTCTCCTTGATCAATTTCCATCCATTGTTCTTTGTCTGGCCTTCAGGTGCCTTGGAAAATAGGTTGACCCCCTCCTCTTTGTGGCAGCCCCTCAAATACTGGAACAGTGCTATCATGTCCCCTCTTGTCCTTCTCTCCACTACACTAGCCATGCCCAGTTCCTGTAACTGTTCTTCAGCCCCTAATCATCTTTGCTACTTTTCTTTGCACTTTCCAGAGTATCAACCTCTCTTTTTATAATGCAGTGACCAAAATTGCATGCAGTGTTCTAGGTGTGGTCATACTGAGGCTTTAAAGATCTCATTTGATCTTGATCCAATCCCTCTTTAACGCAATTTAATGCAATTTAGGATTGCCTTGGCTTTTTTGGCTGCCACTGCATTCTGTTGGCTCATATTTAACTAGAACTCAAAGATCCTTCTCAGAGTTACTGCCATTAAGCCAGGTATCACCTGTTTCATCAGCAGGTTTCATCAAGTCCAGTGACTCCTTCATAAAGTGTTAATCATCATTGTGGGTATTTTTAAACTGAAAATTGCATATGGTTGGGTTAGGGTTGTCCACCAAACATCTTCCCAACTCTCAGCCATCTAAGAAGCTGCCTGTTATATTTATTGGAACTGCAGTGACAAAAGTCAATACAGTGCAGTTCCAATGCAGCTCCTGTCCATATTGTACAATGCAGCTTCTGTCCATATTGTAGAAAGACACAGCATAGATTTGGATAATTGGCAAGACCTATGGGAAAGAAGCAGAAAGTTAACTCTAGCCACCTCGTATAAGGAAAACTTATACAAGATGTTCTATAGGTGGCACATCCTACCCACAAGATTAGCTAAAATTAATAAAAATGTATCGCTGCGATGTTGGAAATGTAATGTTGCACTAGGAACCTTTTACCATATGTGGTGGGAGTGCCCGAAGCTAAAGCTTTTTGGTGCCAGATAAGAAAGTATTTGGAAGAGATGTTAAATCAAAAGATGGAGTTGAAGCCAGAACTATTTTTTTATTAGGGATCACAAAAGAAAAAATATGGCAAAGGTGGATTATATTAATGCTGCATATTTTAACGAGGGCAAGATTGGCTTTTGCACAAAAATGAAAAAAAAAACAAAGAGACTCCTTCTGAACAAGAAATAATAAGTAAGATACCGACGTGTGCAGAAATGGACAGACTGAGCTCAAAGACAAGGGTGAGATGGAATATCACAAAATCTGGGACAAGTGGTATCAATGGTTAGAAAGGAGGAAAAAAAGTTGGGACAGAAAAATACAAACAAGTTAAGAATTGGAAAATATGGTATAAAGAACCTGTGACAGGTAGGAGTTGGATATGTATATGTATGGTTAGTAACCAGTTTAAAAAAGGGATTAATGGACAGGTAATCTGTCCATTACACATACCTATGTAATGGGTATAAAATGTAAATGGCCATCCATAGCCTGTAGAAGACTTTCAGAGAGCTCCTGGGAGCTGGGGAAGGCAGAAATGAGTAAAAAATGGGCCATTTTTTTGCTCAGTTTTGCCCTCCCCAGCCCCCAGGAGCACTCTATAAGCCTCCTATGTATGCAATATTTTTGACAAAAATGGGCCCATTTTTGCAAAAAACAGGCCTTTTGTTGCTCATTTTTGGGGCCTTCTACCCCCCATGAGCACTCTGAAAGCCCCCTAAAGGCTATTCATACCATTTTTTGGGAGAAAACCAGGCCCATTTTTGCAAAAAAAACCAGGCCATTTTTGAGAGGTTTGCAGAGTGCAAAAACTTTTTTTTTAATTTGCCTCTTCAAAACCTTGGTGCGTCTTATACTTGGGTGTATCTTATACTCTGAAAAATACGGTACTAGCAGTGATACTGTAACCAAGTCAGGTAATGAAATATCTGCAAGTGAAGAACCAAGTTCAGAGACCATCAAGGACACCAAGGGCATCAAGATCAGTTCAAAATGGAACAAATCCTGAATTCTCAGCATAGGAATATAAAGGTGAAAATATTTATTATATGGAACCAGAGGATTTGCAACCATCGATTGTCTTTCTATACAGACATCTTCCCAAAGTGAATTTTAGCCTTTTGTGGAGAGGCCAAGAAACCGTATATTTGATTTCTAAACTTAAATGTAAACATGGAGGATCTGCGGAGCTCCAATTTGATCTGAAAACTGGCTTTGCTTGCATAAGAGTTAGCAGGTTCAGAGCAGAAAGTCAAAAGGAGGCAGAATCAATCTAATGATAGAAAAGATGCCCTACCATGAGCGCATGCGCGCGCGGAGAGAGAGAGAGAGAGAGAGAGAGAGAGAGAGAGAGAGAGAGAGAGAGAGAGAGAGAGAGAGAGAATATGACTGAACTTATCTCCTTGCTCTTTGTTCCCTGGAAAGGAAATGCAAATTTGACAGAAATGTTTTACTAACAAATTCAGAAAAAGTGCAGAGAAGAGCAACGAGGATGATTAGGGGACTGGAGACTAAAGCATATGAAGAATATGAAGCATATGAAGAACGGTTGCAGGAACTGGGCATGGCTAGTCTAGGGAAGAGAAGGACCAGGAGAGACATGATAGCAGTGTTCCAATATTTGAGGAGCTGCCACAGAGAGGAAGTGGGTCAAGCTATTTTCCAAGGCACCTGAAGGCCACACAAGGAATAATGGATGGAAACTGACCAAGGAGAGATTCAACCTGGAAATAAGGAGAAATTTTCTGACAGAGCAGTCAACCTAAGGGAGATCTTGCCTTCAGAGGTTGTGGAAGCTTTCAAGAAGAGATTGGACTGCCATTTGTCGGAAATGATGTAGGGTCTCCTGCTTGAGCGGGGGGTTGGACTAGATGATCTACAAGGTCCGTTCCAACTCTGTTAATCTGTAAATTTGATAGAAATACTTTACTAACACTCTGACTACCGGTAGAACAAAATTCCTTGATCTTCCATCTGTGTTTTGATCTATGGCTCCCATTATATTTGACCACAGATGATGAGGTTGGTGGACCTGTATATCTAGAGGCACTAACTTAATGGACTAACTGTTCTCTTATAACAAAGCAACTGTCTTTAGACAACATCTTAACATGGTTCCATAGGAAATTCAGTTTAACATGCCTCAAGGATGAATCTGTGACATACTGCATGGGCGCATCATTCTTTTCTCAGGTATTTTAATCCTATAATGTAGGTGATGCTAAAATGATGATTGGCATCATCTGTTCACTGAACATTTAGAAGGATGCACCTGATCTATCTTCTCTCCAACAGTTCAAGCATTGCACATACATACAGTATATATAAACATAGAGAGCCAGTTTGATGTGATCTTTAAGGCACCAGGACGTTAACTGAAAAATCATGGCTTCTAGACCCATATTAGAGATGTAACCAATTTGATGACTTTGGACCAGTCACACTCTCTCAACCCTAGAAGATGACAGCATGAACACACTGTCATGAAAACTTTGTCCAGGAAGTTACAGGAAGGAAGGGAGGGACACATACCTTGGAAATAGCAATAGCAGTTAGACTTATATGCTGCTTCATAGGGCTTTCAGCCCTCTCTAAGCGGTTTACAGAGTCAGCATATTGCCCCCAACAACAATCTGGGTCCTCATTTTACCCACCTCGGAAGGATGGAAGGCTGAGTCAACCCTGAGCTGGTGAGATTTGAACAGCCGAACTGCAGAACTGCAGTCAGCTGAAGTAGCCTGCAGTGCTGCATTTAACTACTGTTAAGTTTCTGCTTCAGTGTATTGTAGCAACTCATCCCTTGTTGTTACATGCTGACCCAGCCCATCACATGAAAATGTGGAATCCTCAGTGGTCTTTGAACTTGGTTGTCTTCTTGCAGATGTTTCATTACCAAACTAGGAAACACCTTCAAGGCTAGTGAGGGTGGAGTTTGCTCCCTATTTATATGCTGTAGTTTATTTCTTTATTTCTTTATTTTTCGGAGTATAAGACGCACCAAGATTTTGAAGAGGTAATTTTTTAAAAAGGTTTTTGCACTCTGCAGACCTCCCAAGCCCTCTGCATGCTCATTTTTTGTGAAAAATGGGATATCCAGAAAGTTTGAGAGGCCTGCAAAGTGCTCCTAGAGGTTGGGGGGACAGAAACAAGCAAAAAAACAGGCCCATTTTTTGTGAAAATGGGCCCGTTTCTGCCACAAAAAGGGCATGCATAGCCTTTAGGAGGCTTGTAGAGTTCTCCTACGGCAGTGGTGGGTTTCAAAAATTGTTCGAACCTACTCTGTGGGTGTGGCCTCCTTTGTGGGAGTGGCTTGCCGCCCATGTGACCGGATATGAAGATGCCGACGACACTTGTCAGAACCACCTTAAATTACCTCACGCACAGCACTGGCATGCATAAGAATATGATGTAAACTTGTTTTTTAAAAGGCATCTTTGGTTTGCGTTAAAACAACTTCAACACACGCAATGTTCTGATTGCACCACAAACACAGTAGTCATCCTTACCTTTCACAGAGGCACTGAGTTTTATAAATATGAGCATGATAGTGTAGAATAATCATATCCAAGGACCAGTGGTGGGTTTCAAAATTTTTTGGAACCTCTTCTGTAGGTGTGGCCTGCTTTCCGGGTTCACTGGTGGAACCCCTTCTAACCAGTTCGGTAGATTTGACGAACTGGTTCTACCGAATAGGTGCAAACTGGTAGGAACCCATCTCTGTCCTACGGGCTGGTGGAGGGGCAAAAACAAGCAAAAAATGGCCCGTTTTTTGCCCTCCCCAGCTCCCAGGAGCACTTTGCAGGCCTCCCAAACCCTCTGCATGTCCATTTTTGTGAAAGGGTGGGGTTTCGGGAGGCCAAAATGCTGTATTCAGTGTATAAGATGCACCCAGATTTTCACTCTCTTTTTTGGGGAAAAAAGGTGTGTCTTTTACTCCAAAAAATATGGTACTTATTCATTAAATTTATATGCTGTCCATTTCCCAGTAACTTGCCTGCCAGTATGGGTGGGATTGTAATTCTCTCCTTGGTAGTTCCTTGATTAGGGCATTGTTTCAAGGAACTACCAAGGAGAAAACTACATTACTATCAGAACAAACTACTGTATATAAATAGCATTACCAGGCTGGGTAATGAAATGTATGCAAGCAAACCACCAAGTTCAGAGAGAAGCACAGTTCAACCTTGAGCTACATATAATCTGTTAGCATCACATGATATTCTAATAGAGTTTCATTTGTTTCAATGCAGCAATACATGTAAAGATAACAATTGTATTTGCTGACCTATTCTTTTTATTTAATAGCTTGTTTGAACCTAGGGAGAGGGAGAAAATCCATTGAGTTGAATGGGATGTAATCTTAGATATGTCAATATAATATTTTACTTAAAGGTACTTGTGAACCTGATTTTATATTATTTGGATCAGTACCAGTTAAATAACAGAAGAACATAGTCAGAAACGACCTGGGAAGTCTTCTAGTTCAACTGCCTACTCAAGTAGGAAACCCTATACTATCTTAGACAAATAGTTACACTTGGAATACTACATCCAGTTTTGGTCACCACAATATAAAAAAAAAGATGTTGAGACTTTGAAAAGAATGCAGAGAAGAGCAATGAAGGTGATTAGGGGACTGGAGGCTAAAACATATGAAGAATGGCTGCAGGAACTGAGTATGTCTACTTTAATGAAAAGGACTGGGGTGACATGATAGCAGTGTCAAGGTTCTGACAGCTGCCCTAATTAACTCATGAGGATTAAGCCAAATTTCAAAAGAAATCCAGTTATTTATTAGGTCAGCACATGTCAGCACATTCCCATTTGAAGTCAACTCTGCTGCATATGATTTATGGTTCAATGGTGACCCTGTTTTCCCCCTCCTCCCAGAGTGTGTCATTAATCACATTGTACAATGAGGCACTTTTGTGGGCTGTAAAAACAACACCTTTCAGGCCGGCTCATGTAATCTGAGATTCAACCTTGATGGAAAGTATGCATGGAATGTGCTTCTGAACATGGCTCCTGAACTGCTCCATCAGTTCTCGCCCCCTTCCTGCCCATGGCAACTCGAGAGTGGACCATGATTGCTTTGTAAGTTGACCAGCAGTGTTCCAATATCTCAGGGGCTGCCACAAAGAAGAGGGGGGTCAACCTATTCTCCAGAGCACCTGAGGGCAGGACAAGGAGCAATGGGTGGAAACTAATCAGGCAGAGAAGCAACTTCGAACTAAAGAGAAATTTCTTGTCAGTTAGAATAACTAATCAGTGGAACGAGTTGCCTCCAAAAGTTTGGGTGCTCCAATAATGGAGGTTTTTAAGAAAAAGTTTGATCAACATTTGTCTGAAATGGTATAAGGTCCCCTGTTGGTCCATAAAGTATTATCTAGAGTGCTTCTTTGGAACTACAGTACAAACTTTGTGACAGGAAATCTCCATGGTATCTATGGATCCTTGAATGCTAGCCATACAGTTCCCAGAAGCAACCAACATGTTTAAACAATCTGTTGGTTAGAAAATAAAAATTAATATAACATTGGAATGTTTCAGCTTTTAAACCCCAGATCATTTTAATGCCAGAAGATCTTCAAGCAAAAGAATGAAATTGAGTTTGGGGGCATATATAATTAAGAAAACGTGGTGTGAAAAAGGATGTCCCTGATTCTCTGTTCAGTCTTGTATTAAAGCCAGGACTCTGGTCATTGAGCTATTTTGATATTCTATATTTGATAAGATCGGGATGTTTTAGGGAAGAAACTGGGTGGATGATCTTTAATAATTCGCTGTTTCTTTCCTGAGTTTGTCAATTGGCAGCCCAGATTCAAGACTCTAGTGCTGCTTGACAGGGTGAGTTTCCATTACTTACCCCAGCAGTAATGGAGTAACGTGTCCACTTAGCAATTTGAAAACAAGCAGTGCGAGTAGATAAATAGGTACCACCTTGGTGTTCCATGTGCCTCGGCAGTCTATTCTCCAAAGCATCTGAAGGCAGGACAACAAGCAAAGGGTGGAAACTAATCAAGGAGAGAAGCAACATAGAACTGACAGTTAGAACAATTATATTACTTGCTCCAGCAGTAATGGAGTAACATGTCCATCTCGCAGTTTGAAAACAAGCAAGTGCAAGTAGATAAATAGATACCACTTTCATGGGAAGGTAACATGTTCTGTGCACCTTGGCATATAAACATGCTGGCCACATGACCGCGGAAATATCTTTAGACAACAAAGGCTTGTGAAGATTGGACACAACTGGACAGGGAAAACCTTTACTTTTATCTTTAAAAAGATAAAAAGGGAAAAGAAATAACTTCTATCATTTAGCCTACTGGGGTATAGAGTGGAGGAGTTTCAATCCTCCACACTATAAAGCAAATCTATTGTTCTAGTCCTTGTTGTTAAACTCTTCTTTGAAATGTCAACAATTCTGAAATGAAAAATGCAGATAAAAGGCTTTAGAAAGATAACAAGATGGTGGTGGAGCAGTAAAAATAGCTTACTCACTGTCCTAAGTTCCATGGAAGAAGCAGTGAGATCTAAATGAGATTATAGCTCACAAAAGATTTGAAGGAAAAAAATCCTGAAAAAATATATATCTGAAGATATGAAAGCAAAGGGGTGTGGAATTTCTGAACTTGATAAATAATAAGACTAGAAATCTTAATAAGCATCAGGAAATAAAAATCCAGAATCTAGATCAAGATCCTGCTTAGGCATTTATCTATTTCTACATAGAGTAGGACATTCTTGTCTTACATTCTTGAGCAATGGCTTAGTGGTTAAAGATTCTGAGCTTAACAATCCCACCACAACGGGCAGTGGTGGGATTCAGCCAGTTCGCACCTAATCGGGAGAACTGGTTGTTAACTTTCTAAGCAGTTTGGAGAACTTATTGTTGGAAGAAATCTTATTTTGATTTTTCCACTTTACAAGAATTATTCCTGTAAGGAAGGCAGGAAGGAAACATCCTGGTGTTGTTTCTACCCTGATCTTTATTGCCCTGCTTACAGAAACTGCCTCTCCGGTTAACACTTATTACATTGTAACAGCTAAGGTGAAGCGCCCATCGACTTGAGTGACATTGAGTTGGCCACGCCCACATAGGCGTGGCTCAGTGGCCACTGACCCATGCCTACCCAACTGGTCATTAGGGCAGAGAACCGGTTATTACATTATTTGAATCCCACCACTAACAATGGGACACTGCACAATAGGGTGAGCTCCACACAATGGGGTGAGCTTCCATTACTTGCCCCAGGTCTTACCTAACTAGCTGTTCGAAAGGATGCAAATGCAAGTAGATAAATAGGTACCACTTGGGCTGGAAGGTAACACTGTTCTGTGTGCCTTGGCATATAGTCATGCTGGCCACATGACGTTGAAAGTGTCTTTTGAAAATGCTGGATCCCTCAGCTAAGAAGCATAGATGAGCATGGTTCCCTAGAGCTGAACATGACTGGTCAGGGATAATCTTTATCTTTATCTAGGATTTACCTTTCTCTGCTTACCTGCCAAACATTTGATTTTACCCATGTGGATGTGTATTCATCCTCAGGCATTGGCTGGCTATCAAGCTGGGTATTTGAGCTGCCTGGGAAACTATCTCAGATGGGTTGAGCTATTTTGATACCCTTCATTTGGGATTCAGAACTGCTATTTGGCCTGTTTCCTAGATACCACTTTTTAAACTTGGCTAACCTCCTTGATTCTCCCTTCAAATCCTCATTTTACCTGCTCAGTCATAACACCTCCTGGCTTCAGTTCTGAATTGATCATCCAATGTATGAGTTATTTCTCTCCATAGACATTGCTAACCCTGGCAGAGCCTTACAACTCTGGGTTAGGATAGACGTTCATTTTCCAGATGTGAAAATGTTAACTAAGTTTGATTTCATTATGCCCACTGGCCACTGGTGAGCAATAGAGAGCTGTTATTAATCAAAATGTAACCGTGCTTTATATAGTGGGTGTTTTGGAGGTAGGATATTGTAAGTCTTTAAAATAATTTTATTAAACATTTTTACTTTTAAAAACAGAAAGAAACCCCAACAAATACAGAAAAAACAAGACAGACATAACAATACAAAATAGTTTTACAGCCTTATGTATCGGCATACATGTTTAGTTTTTGTAGTTCTCTAGTCTACGCTGCCTTCCTATCGGTTTTAACATCTGTAATAATGTAATAACAGTTGTACTAACAATTGTAATAATATTAATTATCCATATCACCATTATAGTTACATTACGGTCAATACTTTAAGTTTGATAGTAATTAGTAACTTTGATTAATTTTTATTCAATACCAGTTTAGAAAAAACAAAAAGAGACTTCTATTTCCTGTTCTGGCTTCTGTTTTCTAGCCACTTGTAAATTCTATTCCATATTTTATAAAAATCTGATTCTTCTCTTTAACTCCATAGTCATTTTGTCCATCTCTGCACATTCAAAATTATACCATTTTTACTTTCCTGAAACCAATATTATTCGGAGAGGCAGATATTTAGGTATACCTACCCTCTAATTCAAAAACATTTAATCTTATCAGCCCAAGTGTTTTAAGTATTGTCTTCCAAATTTGAGCTGGTATGGTCTGTCATAAGACTGCCTACCCAGTCTTGTAAGATTCCAGTCGGAAATTAAGGCACCAGTTAGATCTCCAGCCCTCCCAATCAATACTTCACAGGGTATTTTCTCACAAGCTAAGTCATACTGTTTTATTGGTCTTTTATAGCGCAATTACTGTTGCAAAGGGTTTTCATTGTGCAATTAAGACAAATCTTCTGCCACATGTGTTAATTACTAGGACTCAGGAAAGATCAAACAAAGCAGCACACTCCATCTTTAAAAATAATAATTGACTTAATAACTTAAGCTGGAGCATTTTACGTGGAGATGGACAGAATAACCTTCTTATGCTAAAGGAATGTTTTCAGTATGCCAATTAATCCAGACGATCCCTTAAGGGTCTGCCCCACTGAATTTTGTCTCTTGGAAGGAAACCCACTAAGACACATTGCAAAAACAAACGAACAATATTATACACAACCCCAGTGGGATTGTTGCTTGTAGGGGATGGGAGAGGTTGCATGTGTGTGTATAATGTTTGTAATGGTATTGGACCTGGGTACTTGAGAGACCGCCTGCTGCCAATTACCTCCAATAGACCGATTAGATCCCACAGATTAGGCCTCCTCCGAATTCCATCCACTGGCCAATGCTGACTGGCGACCACCCGGAGGAGAGCCTTCTCTGTGGCTGCTCCGACCCTCTGGAACGAGCTCCCCGTGGAGATTCGAACCCTCACCACCCTCCAGGCCTTCCGCAAAGCCCTTAAAACCTGGCTGTTCCGACAGGCCTGGGGCTAATGAGTTTTTGTCCCCGCTCGACTGGTATGGTTGTTGTGTGTTTTTAAATTGTGGTATTGTTTTGTTTGTCTTTTTTATTCTTTATTTGTACCACCCCCCCCCCCTTGACTTGGGTTGTGAGCCGCCCTGAGTCACCTTCGGGGAAAAGGGTGGCATAGAAATTTAATAAATTCAATTCAATTCAATTCAATAACTAAAGTTAGTCCACTGGCTGGCTTCCTTTCTAGCTAGTGTGGATTTGCATGACTATGTTCCTTGCATAAGACACATTCCTAAGAGGAGATCTCCAAATTTGGTTTGTCTAATTTGATGAAAAGAAAGACTAATCCACAAAGGAGAGGGAGTCAAGCTATTCTCCAAAGCACCTGAAGGCAGGACAACAAGCAACGGGTGGAAACTAATCAAGGAGAGAAGCAACTTAGAACTAAGGAGAAATTTCCTGACAGTTAGTAGAACAACTTGCCTCCAGAAGTTGTAAATGCTCCAACACTGGACATTTTAAAGAAGAGATTGGAGGATCATTTGTCTGAAGTGGTGTAGGGTTTCCTGCCTAAGCATGTGGTTGGACTAGAAGACCTCCAAGGTCCCTTCCAACTCTGCTATTCTATTTTGTTCTGTTCTGTTATTCTATTCTAACTTGACTTGACAGCAGACTTCCAATATTTGAGGGGTTGTTACAAAGAAGAGGAGGATAACAATTGGAAATTTATCAAAAAGTAATTAACCTAGAACTAAGGAGAAATTTCCTGACAGTGAGAATAATTAATCAGTGGAACAACTTACCTCCAGAAGTTGTGGGAGTTCCTTCACTAGAGGTTTTTAAGAAGAAATTGGACAGTGATTTGTCCAGAATGATAGAAGGTCTCATGCTTGAGCATGGGTTGGAGTAGAAGACCTCCAAGGTCCTTTCTAACTCTGTTACACAGTTACTGTTGCTTCTGACATCCTGCCTTCATAAGTTGTATGTACTTTCAGTACTAGGTTTTATTTTTATTTTTTTGCTGAAGAGGCATAGAATAAAAACAAAGCAGCAAGAGTATCTCCAAGAACCTGTGGAGAAATTATGCATGTAAATGTGTTGGGGAGTTTTAACAGCTTAATGCAGAAAATTAACCTCTTTGTGATTCAATTTGCCCATAGGTAAAAATTGTGATAATTAAGTCTCCCTACCCAACAGAAGTGCTATGCAGATTGGGTTTACGAAGCCCTGCTAACATATATCACAAGAATTCCGTAGCACTAGGTGGTCGTAATTTCAGTGCAGTCAATTCACAGTCCTAATATCTGGCTGCTGAGTGGTTTTTATAAACACAAAATGTTTTAATTACTTGACGATTATGAGTGCTCATTTGCAGCTACCTGGGGATAAGGGCTGGGCGGCAGATTAGAAAGAGTGCAGTGGTTAAGTATCACAATTCCATGCATCTTCGCACTTTCCTGCACATAGCTTGCTACCTTCTTAATTTCACTCCCTCATTATGAAAAGGAGACCATAAACCAGATGACATCTTTCCTTTGTTGTGATTCTTCTTCTTCTGAAGACGACAAGGATAATGATTACTTGAGATGGCACCATCTAAAGTCCACCACCAACCAATTAGGTCCACAGCATGAAACATCAGCAGCCAAAGTTATACTATAACAAGCAAATTAGTCTAAGAGTCACAAAATTGTCAAGTTTTAGGAATGATTCTTCTCTGGAGTCTTCCAATCTGCAAAGCTTGTTTGCCTGACAACAACAAAAGAATCTAAGCCAATATAATTGAGTAGCGATGTATTTCCAAAAACATCATTTTCAGAGCTGAAATCATAACATCTATCTTAACATCTATCTACCTTTTCAGGCTTTAAAGGTGATATCGCAGTACAATTTTACATCCAAACTTATACGATTCTGTTAATGTAGCTTTACAATAAAATACAATCTGGTCCAGTTTTCAGTTTGGTCTACCAGGTAAAGATGACATATTTTCTCTCTATAGCCGTGATGGTGAACCACAAGTGCCACAGGTGGAACGCAGAGTCATCTCTGCAGGTATACAAGCTATTGCCCTATGTCAGCTCCAGTGTGCAAGCGCATTGCTGGCCAGCTTATTTTTGACCTCTCCAGAGGGCAGAGGGAAGCCATTTTCACCCTCCCCAGGCTCCAGGAAATGCGCCGGAGCTTGAGGAGGGCAAAAAATGGAACTTCCGGAAGTCCCATTTTTTGCCTTCCCAAGGCTCCGGAGATTTTTCTCGAGCCTCTGGGAGGGCAAAAATGGCCTCTCCTGGGCTCTAGGGACCTTCCCCGAAGCCTCCTGGTGCCAAAAACAGAGCTTTCAGAGTTCAGAAAAAGGCATGTTTCCAGCTTCCAGAATGCTTCTGGAACCCAGGGGATGCCATTTTCTCCTTCCCGGAGGCTTGAGGAAAACCTCCAGAGCCAAGGGAGGGTGAAAACTTTCCCCCAGCACAGGTGTGTTTGGGGAGGTTGGGCACGCATGCATGGGGGATCATGCGTGCATGCATGGGGTCATGCTTGCATGTGCAGGGGGTGACACACACAGGTGGGTGAGGTGCATTGTATTGTGGGTGTGAGGCACATGTGCAGGTACACGGACATACAATTTCGCCATGCCAGAAACGTTTGCCATAACTGCTCTATAGTTTAGCGGAGAAAGAGTCCAATGTGGACCCAATGGGGGCAACTCAGCACCTTTACTGCTACAAAGAGATTTTGTTGCTTCACTAAGCATCTTGGAGTAGAGGTGGACAGCTTTTTTCAATTGCATGTTTTAGTTCATTTATTTTGGGTGGTGGGGGGGTTGCATTTTTGTTTTGTGGTGGGGAATGAAATACATCTTCAAAGATTTGCACAACATTACAACGCAATACTTAAGAATCAGGTAAGGCTTCAGGTCTTCTATCCAGCCTGCTGAGACATTTGAGAGCAATTTTGAGAAGTTAAGGCCTTTGCTGAATTCTTTAGTAGTGAGGAAGCTAAGAAGGATCAATAAGTTTGGAAGGGCTAAATGTAAATCACTTCAAGGTTTCTAATGAAGGGTGAGATTTAAGTCCCGATTTAGATGGTGTGCAAAAGGGAACTGAGGATGATGCTGTCTGTGTAGGAGGGAAAAATAGCATTTCCTCCCACTGGACATTTATTCTAAATAAAACTAGTTTAATTTTTCTCCTCACCAAATCACAGCTGGGATGGTAAGGGTTAAATTCCATTTCCATGCCAGCTGTGTCCCTAATCATTATTATATGGTATTAAATGCAAAGAAGCATTTAACGTCACATTTAATTTGTCCCTAAATATGGATGAAAAGGAAAATTATTATTAAAGAAGTACAGTGAAGTGGGCCAAGAATACCAGATTTCCTTTTTATTCATGCCATTCTGGCTCTCTTTTTTGGTTTTCTCCAAGTCACTTTGTAAAGACAAGGCTGTAATTTCACCCATCATTCTCGCTTAACTTCTAATTTCTCCATTTGGCCATGTGCCCCATAAATTCTATCATCACCAGACATGAAATGACCCCATATTTTCTCACCTTCTCAAGATCTCCTGTACTTTTAAAAAACAAATTTAGTTATGGACCTGACAGGACAGTCAATTTCCCCATCATTTTCACCCTCTGAAAAATAAATCTAATAACCTTATCATCTTTCCTCAGGTATTCAAAAAAAAAAAATTGTGGAGGAAATAGGAGTGGATATGTTTCCTTGAACTTCCACCTCTGTGCTTTCTTGTCAAATCAAAAGATTGGGAAGGGAATTTTAACTGTATGCACTTGAGGATTGTTAATCCCATTAACAGGCCAAAATTGACTGTGCTTGTTCTGTTACGTACCTCTCTGAATGCTTGTCATGAACTACTCTCAGAAAATGGACCAATTCCAACTAATTTCAAGATGGTCCTGTTTTGAAAAGAGGTTGGTTTTTACTAGAATCCTATTTAGCTAAGTTCACTCAAGTGAAAGGAATAGATTATTTAAGATTGTCCTTCAATAATATTCACTGGCTAATAGTGATCTAGCAAATCAGCCCTTATGTGACAGCTGGAATCTAGGAGTTTGCACATTAATCCATTTAAAAGAGCTTTAGGATCACCTTGAGCCTTGGTGATGCAGTGGTTAGAATGAAGTACTGCAGGCTAATACAGCTCACTGCCAGGAGTTCGATCCTGATCAGCTCAAGATTGATTCAACTTTCCATCCTTCTGAGGTCAGTAAAATGAGGAACCAGATTATTATGGGCAATATGTTGATTCTGTAAACTACTTAGAGACTGGGAAGCAGTATATAACTCTAACAGTGTATAACTCTGCTATTTCTATCTTATTCAGAGATGACATTCTCAAGAAACCTAGCACACAGAGACTGTGTGCTACATTGCAAAGTCTTTATTAGATACAGTTTGCTTAAGCACCACTTCACACACCTGCATGTAACGGTTCTACCACAAAACCGCGGATGACAAAATCGCGGTCGACGAAAGCGCGTATGTGACGTCATCACAGCGCAACGAAAAAGATCGAAAAAGATCGAAAAATGTAAAAATAAAGCTAAAACCTTCCCCTAACCCCCACAAACCTAACCCTAAACCTAACCCTAAACCTAACCCTTAACCTAACCCTAAACCTAACCCTAAACCTAACCCTTAACGTAACGAAAAACCTAACGCTAACCCTTAACCTAACGCTAAACGTAACGCTAACGCTCTAACCCTAACCCTAACCCTTAACCTAACCCTAACCCTAACCCTTAACCTAACCCTTACCTTTATGTGAATCGGCTTGCTGTAATTTAATTTTTATTTCAATTTTTCGATCTTTTTTGTCGCGTTGTGATGATGTCACATACGTGATTTCGTCGACCGCGCTTTTGTGGAACACGCTTTTGACGGGTCACGCATGTAACTCATAAATTCACACATTCCCTCTAAGAACTGATAAAACATATATTGCAGGGGGGCCCACTCTCTGGTCTGTGAACCAGTACTGGGCCGCAGCATGCCAGAAACTGTGTCATGCAACCAAGTGAAGCCCCATCTGTGGGATGCAGGCACCATGCAAAATGATGCCCCTTTCAGTCCATAGTATAACCTATCTCTATAGAACCAATCCCTGGTACCCAAAAGTTGGGGACTGCTGATATTTTGAATGGTTGCAGAAATTGGACATGTCCAGTCCAATGAAGAAAAGGATCAGGGGTGCATTATAACAGTTTTCCAATGTTGATAGACTGTCACAGAGAAGATAGCAATAGCATTAGCAGTTAGACTTATATACCGCTTCATAGGGCTTTCAGTCCTCTCTAAGCAGTTTACAGAGTCAGCATATTGCCCCCAACAACAATCCGGGTCCTCATTTTACCCACCTCGGAAGGATGGAAGGCTGAGTCAACCCTGAGCCGGTGAGATTTGAACAGCCAAACTGCAGAATTGCAGTCAGCTGAAGTAGCCTGCAGTACTGCATTTAACCACTGCACCACCTCGGCGCAGAGGAGATCAACCTATTTGCCAAACCACTTGAGGATAAGACAAGACAAGACAAGACTAGAAGTAATAAGTATACTGTAAGTATAATCTTTATTGTCATTGTACTTAAATACAACGAAATAGGTAGAAACCTATCAAGGAGAGATTCTACCTAGAACTAAGGAGAAATTTTGTCAGTGAGAACAATTAATCAGTGAAATGTATCTTGTTTCCCAAGATTGTGGGTGCTTCATCAGTGGGGGTTTTAAAGAAGAGTTTAGATAGTGTTAGGGGTATCTCTGTTGGGAGACAGAAAGTAGCGCAGCGGAATGTACAGCTAGAGAAAAAGAATGTTGCTAGTAGAAACACACAAATAGAGTTTCAGACACTGCTAGTAAAAACAAGTAGCTTTACTACTGATAATTGCTTCACAAGCAGTAATAGTAGATAGCAGATATTAGTCCAAACACAATTCAAAGAACAAACAATAGCTTACAGTCGCAGTTCACATTCCAGTCATCAAGTCATCAAGCACAGGACAAGCAGAGAGAGAGAGAGAGAGAGAGAGAGCTCTCTTGATTCCTTCTTATTGTAAAGTTAATTACACCTGATAAGTACATCCACTCATTTAAAGCAACAACGACCATTTGTTGTTGTATAAAGATATATATTGCCTACCCAACACTAGGAGTATACTCCCAACAGATAGCCTTTTATCTGAAATGATATGGGGTCTTCTACTTGAGCAGTGTTGTGGCAGATTCAGACAGTGAGGAGGTTGGGGAGGAACCTGGGCCAGTCCTGGAGTCTGGGGAAGGCTCTGATGAGGGCTCTTCGTCAGAGGCAGAGATGGGGCCAGGGCCGTCTGACAGCTATCAGCTGCCTTTGGAGTCAGACATCAGCTGGAGCCTGTTCCCACTATGTGCATGAGCAGAGTTGCCAGACGAAGGGAACAGCTAAGGAACAAGGGTTGACTTGGGAGTAAGGCCACAGGTGGATGGTGAATAGCCCCTCCCAGAGGGAATAAAAGAAGAGTGAAAGGAGAGTGGAGTTTGCAGGAGACAATTAGTTCATTCCTGCATTCTTGCCAAGTATTGCGGCATCTGAAAGATATTGGCCTGGCCACTCTCCAAGCCTGAAAGAGGTTGGTAATTGTGAACTACCTTGAAAGACTGTGGGCCGGGACTTTGCTAGAGAGGAATTCATGTAAATTAAATAAAAGGGGTTTATCAGGACGAGGACTCCGCTTTGTGCTGCTGGGGAAGCCTACGTCAGAAGAAGCAGAGTTGGACTAGGAGACTTCCAAGGTCCCTTCCAACTCTTATTCTGTTAAGTTCACATAGGATTCTGGGGGCAACAAGAGCACCCAAAACCCCTGATAATGTGCAGAGACAGTGAAGTCTCACAAAATGGGATCCCTTACAGATTTCCTCTTCGTCCTTTGTCAGCATATTTCCGTGTCATCTCAAGTGTTCATTGAATATTACATTATCTGCTGCTTGACCGTTCTTATCTTTGGTTGATGACACCCTGTTTGATTTGAATATATTCCTGGCAACCTGCTCCATGACAGTTGTCACCTTCAGTAGATGGTATCCAGGTTAGTTTTGGTGGTTTCCCCTTTTTTTGTTCCCCCCCTCTTCCTTTACACGTCTGCATTTTTCTTTTTTTTCCCTTTTTTCTTTTTTTTGGTTCAAAGGTTTTATTTCTTTTAAAACAAACATTTCATCATTCCTCAATCAGTAAGACATTGAAGTACAATTTTTTGTGTGTCAAAATAATTCTAGTTTACCACAAAATTCTTGTCTAGCCTAATGTATACCCCTCCCTCCCTCCCCCCTCCCCCCCAACCCCCCTCCTCCTTCCCCCCCCCCCGACTTCCCAGAACCCGTACACGGTATGGATTTTTAACAAACACAGTCTAAAATCTATTGAGAAAAAAGAAATAAAGAAATTAATGACATTCTACATTGACCTTAGCTTCTTCTTGCTGAACTAACTTTAAACAATTTAAATCATTTCTGATCTTAAGCATAGGCTAACTGGAATTTCTTGGTCCCGTATTTATTTTGTATATAGTCAATCCATTTTTTCCAGTCTCGTTTATGTTTCTCATTTGAGTGATCTTTAAGATATGCCGATATTTTAGCCATCTCGGCTAAGTTTGTGACTTTCAATGTCCATTCTTGGATTGTAGGCAAGTCTTCCTTCTTCCAGTATTGCGCCACCAACAGTCTTGCTGCTGTTATTAGGTGCAAAATCAAATTAGTCTCTACCACTGTAAAATCAGTACATATACCTAGTAAGAATAACTGAGGAGTAAACTTTATCCTTCTTTTAAAGATATTTTGCATAATCTACCATATTTTTATCCAGAATTCCTTTTTCCTCGGGTACAAATTCCATCCATCTATTTCTTCTAATGTTGAATTTCTTCTAACAAGGGAAATGAAACTGATGGTGAATTTGCCGTGAGAGATGTGGGTCTCTTGGGGGTGCGTTTCAGTTCAGTGAAGAGTGGTGATGCATCCAAAGCACTCATCAGTAAGAGCTGCCTTGTAATATCCCTCCAGGGCAAGCTTGGATGAAAGAAGAGAGGCTGGTGCATAGTTTGGCTTGTAAATAATTTGTTCAGGTAGCAGTTTTACCTGTATTCTATGCCAGGAGACATGTACTTGCACGCTAACTTCATTGACCATTCTGATTCTTCTATGGCAATGATGGCTAACCATCACTTTTTGTTGTTGGGTGCCAAACATGGGAGAGCACATGCGCTATAAGCCGACACTCATAATGCAAAGTGTACCCCCAACATGTGCATGTGCACACAACCCCCCCCCTCTACCCTCCCTGTGTGCCGCACTGCTTGCCTCCAAGCTGAGCTTGGTATTTCCTCCAGAGGGCTGGGGGAGGCCATTTTCTCCCTCCACAGGCTTTCTGGAGTCTGGGGAGGATGAAAACGCCCTCCCCTAGCCCTCCAGAAGGCTGAAAACCAGCTGGCCAGCACGCACATATATGCTGGAGCTGATGGCTTGTGTGCTGGCAGATATGGCTCCATGTGCCACACGTGCCATAGGTTCACCATCACTGTTCTATGGTATAGCAATAGTTTACATGGTCATTATCAAGGAAGGGGCTGGGAAGGTCGAGGTTTGCAAGAAATTGGGTAAAGCAGAGTGATCCAAGCCCCCCACACAGAGGTGGATTGCTTCTGGTTCAGCTTGATTTGGCCGAACTGGTAGTGGAATTCAGGCCTGGGTCACAGAACTGGCACTGACCCAGGCTTGCCACATCCCCAAACCAGTTCCCTTGCTACCTCTGGGCCATTGCCATTTTGGATTTTATTGACTGCACATGCACAGTTCACTGTATATTGTTCTGCGCATGTGCAAAGAACAATTTACATTGATTAGCACATGCGTTGTGCGCAGTTTGAGTACCGGTAGCAAAACCGGCAGCAACCCACCCCTGCCCACACAAAATATGATGACGCAAAAGGGTCAGGAGTTGATTGCAATATTGGGCCAACCATCATGTAGATTTAAAGTCCCCCTCAGTTTCATATGATGCACACAGTTGCATCTCCTCCTCTTAGAGCAGAGTTTCTCAGTCTTGGCAAATTGGAAGTGAGTGGACTTCAATTCCCAGAATTCTCAGCAATGGCTATGGTGGCTGTGCAATTCTGGGAGTTGAGGTCTATAACATTAGAAATTACCAAGATTGGTAATGAGCTGCGGTGGCGCAGTTGCCTGACTGCCGGCTGCCTGCAATTTGGCTGTTAAAATCTTACCAGACTCAATGTTGACTCAGCCTTCCATCCTTCCAAGGTAGGTAAAATGAGGACCCAGATTTTGGGGGGCAATAGGCTGACTCTGTTAACTGCTTAGAGAAGGCTGTAAAAGCACAGTGAAGCGGCATATAAGTCTAAGTGCTATTGCTATTGGGAAACTCAGCCTTAGGTGGAGATCATGGTTCTGTCTGACTTCTATCTATCTATCTATCTATCTATCTATCTATCTATCTATCTATCTATCTATCTATCTATCTATCTATCTATCTATCTATCCCTCCCTCCCTCCCTCCCTCCCTCCCTCCCTCCCTCCCGCCCGCCCGCCCTCAAAAGAGGCTCACTGGCTTAAAGAGGGTTGAAATGGTCTTTGCTCCAGTGGTTTGAGTCCTAGCACCACATGGTGGAGTGAGCTTCCATCACTTGCATCAGTTTCTGCCCACTTAGCAGTTCAAAAGTGTGCTACGTGCAAATAGATAAAGAGGTACCACTTCGGTGGGAAAATAACAATGTTTCATACAGTACTGTGAATCCAGCCAGTGCCAGACCTTCCCCAATGTGATAGTTGAGCACGAGGTGATGGAGTTAGAAGCCGTAGATTCTGCTGCAGAACACCATTGAACCTTTCCAAGATTATGGAACACTCTGGATAGCATGTGAGCATGAACTAGCAATTGTTGGCAGACAAACAACTACTTTGTACTAACACTATAGTCTCCTGGCTAATGTAATATCACCATACACTAATTATATATTTGTCTGTCTGCTTATCTGCCAGCCTGCCTTCCTGCCTGCTCATCCATCCGTCTGTCCATCCATCCATCTCCTATCTATCTATCTATCTATCTATCTATCTATCTATCTATCTATCTATCTATCATCATCATCATCATCATCATCTTTCTCTCTCTCCATGGATATAAACCTTTTAGCTCTGGCAAATTAACATCTATGAAAATTGGTTCTTTCCTAATTTTAGGCCCTCAGTGGATTTCCTCTACTACAGTCCAATTCCTTAAAGATTCCCTTGGAAGGAATTGCAAAAATCAATACAAACAGAATGCCTTTTTCAATGGAGCAAGCTCCATTGGAGGGAAAAATAATAATAATGCATAGAGATGGGAACAAAGTACTTTGGGAATATATACCGTGCCAAATAACAACCAGTACAATAACAATAGATAATAATGTTCTGTGGCTAACGTTATTAAGATGGATAAAAATGTAGGGCATTTTCAAGCCCTAAACATTTCTCTTAGTGCAGTGTTCTGAAGCAAAAAGCCATCAGGACTTGTTAAAGGAGTGTGCTTTTGTTTCTATGTTTTTCCCACTAAATGCAACAGAGAAATACACTGTTTATGTATGAAATGTTCAATTTCTGGAAGAAGGCCGAGCTGTTGCTATAGGATGAATATTTTCTCCTCGGCCCCCCCCTTTCCTTTTCCCCTGCTTTCTTAACGCTATATTCTTCATTGTTCATTGTTTTAAAAAACATATTTGTCTTGTCATTCAATAATTGCCCAAGGTGGCTCATACCATTATTTTCAACCATTTTATGGAACAAAAGCAACGTTTTGTTAGTGGAAATGTGAAAACATTTAAAACTTAAAAGAACAATGCAAGCAACCCTCACTTCCCCCAAAGAATCCTTCTCTCCATCTTGCTTCCATTCTCCTTTCCAAATGTCTTCAAGGAGCAGATGAGCTTTGTCAAGGTGCTTAATCATCTAAGAACAGATGTTCAACTTAACTCTTTGGAGAAGATTCTCCCAGCTAGAAGATTTGCTAAGAAAGCTCTGCTCCTTCTCCTTCTTTCCTCCCTCTCGAAGGTGGAAATTTAAAGTTTGCCTGAAAAAGAAAATCTTAAAAATTAAATCTGGTCAATTGAGCCATTAGACCATCTGACTTAGAAACAAGGTCAAATACTAGCTTTATGTATTTGATGAATCTCCTTTAGAGGAAAAAATAGTTTGAAATAAAATGGAATGGAATGGAATGGAATAGAATAGAATAGAATAGAATAGCAGAGCAGAACCGGACAGAAGAGAACAGAGGAGTGGAGTAGAGTAGAGTAGAGTAGAGTAGAGTAGAGTAGAGTAGAGTAGAGTAGAGTAGAATATACTAGGCTAGGCTAGGCTAGGCTGGAATGGAATAGAATAGAATAGCAGAGCAGAAGAGAAGAGAAGAGTAGAGTAGAGTAGAGTAGAGTAGAGTAGAGTAGAGTAGAGTAGAGTAGAGTAGAGTAGAGTATACTAGGCTAGGCTAGGCTAGGCTGGAATGGAATGGAATGGAATGGAATGGAATAGAATGGAATAGAATGGAATGGAATGGAATGGAATAGAATGGAATAGAATGGAATAGAATAGCAGAGCAGAGCAGAGCAGAGGAGTAGAGCAGAGTAGCGTAGAGTAGAGTAGAGTAGGGTAGGGTAGAGTAGAGTAGAGTAAAGTAGAGTTTACTAGCCTAGCCTAGCCTAGCCTAGCCTGGAATAGAATAGAATAGAATAGGTTTATTGGCCAAGTGTGATTGGACACACAAGGAATTTGTCTTCGGTGCATTATCATCCATTACAGAAAAATCTGTTGTGATGCAGTAAAATTTAAAGTGGCTAGTTTAAAGTGATTTAAAGTGGCTAGGACTAGTGAGACTTGGGTTCAAAATATCACTTAATCATGAAGTTTGCTATGTGACCTGTTTCAGGCTTCAAACTCACAGACCAAGTTGCTAGACGAGAATAGCAATTTATTCAGGAGTGAGCCAACAATACCAAATAATAGCAATAGCATTATTGCTATTATTAGACATATACTGCTTTACGGTGCTTCGTAGCCCTCTCCAAGTGGTTTACAGAGTCAACATATTGCCCCCACAATCTGGTCCTCATTTGACCCACCTCGGAAGGATGAAAGGTTGAGTCAACTTGGAGCCTGGTGAGATTTGAACTGCCAAATTGCAGGCAGCCGGCAGTCAGCAGAAGTAGCCTGCGATACAGCACTCTAACCACTGAGCCACCGCAGTTCATTTAAGAGAAGGAATGGAAACCAACAAAGTCTTTTGGAAACTAAGCTTATTGAAAGCTTTCCCTTTCAACAGGAACATGGAAAGTAGTAGTCAAAAGTCAGCCCAAGGATCAGAGAGCCCAATTAGGTTTGTCAGCCAGTCCAAGATCAGTTTCACAAGTAGTTTCCCAAAGGTGCTTTTCCAAGAGGCAACTGGACTTTCTGGAAAAACCATGGTCTGGATGACTGAGAATCTCCATAGACATTTCACCAGCAGGCTTTGCAGAAATGGCACTGCAGAGCAGAAAATCAGATACTGTTTCCAACAGAGAAAGATCGGTCGGGATTGCCTCTTAAATCAGCCTTTAGCCAGCTATCTTCCATTCGGATAGTTTCTCCTTTGCTGGGCAAAGAGCCTCATTGAATGTCTTTGTTCTGCTTTCCACTATGGAATGCAAGAGTTTGGAAGCCATAGCTCATAATCTAACTTCTCCAGCTATGTATTTCGATGGTCCCTCTGCTTCATCAGCCTCAGATCATTCCTGCCTTCTGTCTCCTGAGGTTTTCAGACCACAGAGTCAGCTGAGGCAGCTTCTTAAGCGTGTGGGTCTCTGTCTGAGTCTTGGGCCATGTTACTAGGTAGGCCATTTATAATTTCATCGTGGTGTTGAAAGAAATGTCCTTCTCGGTTCAGCTCCAAGTGGGGAAAAAGACACTGGAGACATGGCGGCTGCTTGGAAAGATGGTTTATTGTTGGACAGGCTTGAGCCCTGAACAGAAAAGGTGATCACATGCTTCAATGTTGGTGGAGAAGAAGAGAAGGGCTGAAGGAGGGGCTTACTAGGCTTTTTATACCCTGTTTAGTCCCACCTCTCTGTTTCCTGTTCCTGTGTAAGAAATGTATTCTGATTGGTTGTCAGACTCCCATGGGGCCGTGCAGGGGCTACTCTCTAGGCTGTGATGAGTTCTCAGATGCCTTGTGGTCAGTTGAGTAAAGTTCCAACATTATCATGCCTTTATTCCCATCCCCCCTGGGGCTGCAGTGGAGAAGCCTTTATTATGTAAAGTGGGCTAGCCTGGCCTTCACAATGGCCCATTGACAAAGTGGGGATGGGCAGGAAGCTACAGGCAACTAGTCTGTCTTTTAAAACATATTTCTTTCTTTTCATATCCAGAGAAATATTCTGCCTCTTCAATATTTCCTTTCAATTTTTCTGGGAGAGGGCTGGATGATAACTTCCCACAGTGGTGCCCACACTTATTTTATCACATTGGCCAAAAAAGCCAATGCAATCCTAAATTGCATTAACAGAGGGATACAGTCAAGATCAAGTGACGTACTAATACCACTCTATAAAGCAGTGATGGAGAACTTTTTTGGCACTAGGTGCTGAAAAGGGAGCACTTTACGTCTGTGGGCGCATGTTTCCGGCATGCCCATGTGCCCTGGCCAGCAAGTCTTTAGGTTACTGCCATGGATGCACATGCACTGATCAGTTGTGTTAGGAAAGCACCCCGTTGGGAGAGTGAGTACGTTCAGCGAAGCGTTGTGAGAGTTGTGTTGGAGAACACACAAACCAGCATATAGAGACACTGCAGTTTAAATAGGCTTTTACTTTCATGGAAATAGAGGTATCAGAGTTCATCAAACAGTCCAAGTCATACACGGATAATTCAGTCAGTTATCAAAGTCTTTCAGTTAAGGGATAAGCCAAATAACATAGTCCAGTATCATATAATCAGTTCATTATTCAAAGTTTGCTAGCAGTTGCAAAACTTACAATAGCTCACGTCACTTTCTAACAGCCAGCTTCCAAAACACTCAGATCAGATCAGCCCAGCATCTAACAAACAGAGAGAGAGCTAACAAACATTCTGACTCCCTCTTATGGCCGATTGAGGAAAAACAGCAACCAATCACATTTACAGCATGATTTAAAGAAACAGTTACAACATGGTTACATGATTTATATATTGCCAACCCAACCGTTAGAATGATATTCCTAACAAGTTGGCTGGCATGCATGCTCAAGCCAGAAAATGGAAGACCAGCTCTTCTGGTTTCTGGCACTGCTGCATGCAGCTGATCATCGTATGCACATATGCGCCAGAAACCCGGAAGAGGAACAGGCAATGCCACCCATGCCAGGCAATATGGCTCCACCAACCTGCCATAGATTTGCCAACATGGCTATAAAGCCTTAATAAGACCTCACCTAGAATAATGCATCCAGTTTTGGTCACAACACTATAAAAAAGATGTTGAGACGCTAGAAAAGTGCAGAAAAGAGCAACCAGGATGATGAGGGAACTGGAGACTAAAACATACAATGAACAGTTGCAGGAACTGGACATGGCTAGTTTAGTGAAGAGAAGGACCAGGGGAGACATGAGAGCAGTCTCCCAATATTTGAGGGGCTGTTACAGAGAGGAGAGGGTCAACCTGTTTTCCAAGGCACTTGAAGGCCAAACAAGGAATAATGTATGGAAGCTGACCAAGGAGAGATTCAACCTGGAAATAAGGAGAAATTTTCTGACAGTGAGAACAATCAACCTGATGCAGTTGGTCTTTGTTATGAGAGAGAAAGAGAGAATGAAAAGGGAGAAATATGTTTTATTTCCATGCATCCTTCAGTTTTAATTTTAAAAGAGTTTTGATTTTAAAAGAGTTTTGCATTATCATTCAGCAGCTCTGTCCAGGTTTTCTCTGGCCTGTGGAAAACTAGGGAGGAGCCTAAGTTGCGCTCTACATGGGGCTGCCCTTGAAAAGTGTGTGGAGACTACAGTTGGTTTAGAATGCAGCCGCGTGAGCGATATCGGGTGTACCTAGATACACCCATGTTACACCCATCCTCCGCGAGCTGCACTGGCTTCCTATTGGTTTCCGAATGCGCTTCAAGGTGCTGGTCATCACTTTAAAGCCCTACATGGCCCTAGGACCTGGATATCTGAGAGACCGCCTCCTGCCACATACCTCCCAACGGCCGATAAGATCTCATAGGTTGGGCCTTCTCCGGGTGCCGTCAACCGGACAATGCCAGCTGGCGGCCCCTCGGGCGAGGGTCTTCTCTGTAGCTGTTCCAGCCCTGTGGAACGATCTACCCATAGAGATCCAGACCCTTCCCACTCTCTCGTCCTTCCGGAAAGCCACTAAAACCAGGCTATTCTGGCAGGCCTGGGGCTGTTGACTTCATGAACGAGGTCCAGCCCCACCTAGACTGAATGTATGGTGTGTTGTTTTTAAATTTGTTTCTCTTTTTCTATTTTTAACTCTTATCTTTTATCTTGTTTTTGTAAGCCGCCCAGAGTCCTACAGGATTGGGTGGCATATAAATTTATTAAATTACTAATTACTAATTAATTCCTCCGAACCATCCCAATATTCATGGGTGCTATACATTTTGCATAAAAGTTCATAAATTCATCTTCACTTACTGTGAATCCAAAAAGAATTGAATCGTGCTTTTTCTAAACATTTCCTTTCTTTCTTTTCTAAGATTTGTAGTTTTATGACGTTAATCTCATCCTAGTGGCTACTTCAAGGATAAGTATGAAGGTCTGCTCCATCCCCAAATTGTTAATCTTGTAACTTTAAAAAACAACAACACCTGGCTAGGTGGCTCAGTGGCTAAGACACTAAGCTTGTTGATCAGAAAGGTCGGCAGTTCAGTGGTTCGAATCCCTAGTATAGGTCTCCTGCATGAGTAGTGGATTGGACTAGGGTTAAGGTCCCTTCCAACTGGGCTCGGTGTAAATGTCAGCAGTCCAAGTATCATGTAGAATTAAATCAGAGTCCAAGGCAAAACGATCCTTAAAGTTCCAATTTAATAAAGCACATCTGTGTTAGTCCCAATTCTGGAAATTACATCAGAATTCCACCCAGTTAAAAGTTCATGATCTTGTCCCCACACCCACAATCCATCACATGGTCCAATCTTCTTCTTCCACGCTGGCATCCACACCCAGCTGCTTCCGGTCAGGTGTAAAAGTGCGGAGACAAAAGATGACCTTGATCTTCTAGAAAAGAATGAAAAGAACACATTCCACAATCCTACTCCTGTCTATTCCCCCCTCCCATCAACTATACTAATGAAACAGCATAATGAAATAAGAGAGGGTGTGGCAGGCCAAAATTCTAAAAGGAATATAATTGCTTTTACTGATGTCAGTAACATTAGATGATTGCTAACTTGTGCAAATCTTATGTGAAATCTTAAAATTGCTAAAATCTCTTGTTTGATACCAGTTGCATATTTTTTTAAAAAAAGGATTATTTTTCACGTCTGAAATCAAATGGTAGTTCGATGACTGTCTCTATATGAATTCTTTGGATATAAACACAAAGAACCTTTACCTAATCATGAAAGTTTTACCTGCGTTTTATTTTGAACCTCAGCCGTTAATCCACCTCTACTTTTAACTTCTCCTGAGATGGATATCATCCCAAGAACACCATTTCATGCTTCATTGTCTTACATTGATAGGGACTTTAAGGGAACCATTATTCACTCAGCATATATTGTTGTTTTTGTTATAGCTGAAATGTGAGGGGGGGGGAGATAATGTATAAGGTTATTCTCTATTTTCAGCATAATTCTTGTCAGTGATGAGATAAAGCTAGCTATGATGATGATATATCAGCTTATTTTGTTCTTTGGGATAGCAGGTTGCCAATTTAGTTAGCAAATGACATAATTCTGTCCTGGTACAGCTCAAAATAATAATAAAAAATGTTATGGCCAGTCAGGGTAAACATGATAAAGGACAGAGATGATACTATGAATATTCTAAAGATGTGGTTCTTATGTAGTGCCCAATTTCTAGCCAGTGTCAAGATAATTGGTTTGTAATAACAGATAGCTAGGGAATTGGACATTTTTTATATCGATATTTTGTAATTTTCAGATCTTGGATTCTTTAACAAATATCCACATATGTTTCCAACAAATAAATGTGTTTCAATTAATGATTTCATTAGGTGATTTAATTTGTTGCGTATTTTGATTTCTTGACTTTGCATTTGTTTCATCTCAGTTTATTTATTTTTTTCTTAAAAAAAAGTTTTACATAAAAAATGTATATGTGTCTTTTGAGTTTCTTTTATGATTAATGTGGATTTTTTTTTGTACAGGATTTTTTTCTTAGATTGCATTCCTCTTTTGGGGTGTGTGGGTGAATTTTCCTTTGCAGTATTTTGTATTGCCCATATGAATATGATAAAAGGGTGTGCATGAGTGTTTGATATTTGTATTTGTCTGAGATGCACATCACAATATTACAAGTAATGTTTATGCAACCTGTAAATTGCATTAATGCCTCGAAAATTCAAACCTCTGTTTAGAGTGAGGAATCCCTTATTTTGAGGAAGACATCTAGAAACTATAACTCACACAGTAGTTTATCATTCTTGACATCAGATAAAGTACTGCATAAGGGTAAAGGTTCCCCTCGCAGATATGTGCTATTCATTTCCGACTCTAGGGGGCGGTGCTCATCTCTGTTTCAAAGCCAAAGAGCCAGCGCTGTCCGAAGACCTCTCCATAGTCATGTGGCCGGCATAACTAAACATTGAGGGTGCACAGAGCACTGTTACCTTCTCACCAAAGGTGGTCCCTATTTTTTCTACTTGCAATTTTACATGCTTTTGTAAGTTGGCAGAAGCTGGAAAAAGTAACGGTAGCTCACTCAATTACGCAGCACTAGGGATTCAGACCTCCGAACTGCTGGCCTTTCTGATTGACTGAGCCACCGTCCCTCCAAAAAGTACTGCATACTTCTAGGTAAAAAGTCTATAGGAAACTAGCATGTAATTGGCATGTAGAATTTTCTCTGACACCATCTTCTCCTTGTGCAAGATAATATTTTTATGTAAAGGGAATACTGTATTCCCATCTCATTATCCTAAATGATGTCGTTCAGGAGCAATTACAATGCCACGCTCTTATCTGCAAGCTACTGCATTTACTTTAGCTGCTGCTGATCCCTCCATCACACAAATGAAGATGGGTGATGGTAACAGCTGGAGACCACAAGATGAAGTAGTTGTGAAATTATATATTCTGTGGTATGGCATTACCGTATTTTGACAAATGACTCTCATCAATGGAGGTCTTTCAATAAATAACAGAATAACAGAGCTGGAAGGTATCTTGGAGCCACCTGCTCAAGCAGGAGACCCTATATCATTCCAGGCAAGTCCAGTCTCTTCTTAAAAGTTTCCAGTGATAAAGTGCCTACAACTTCTGAAGCAAGCCATTGCATCAGTTAATTGTTCTCACTGTTGGGATTAGTTTCCATCCAATGTTTCTTGTCTTGCCTTCTATTGCCTTGGAGAATAAGGTTGACCCCCTGTCTGCTTTGTGGCACTTATTTAAATATTGGAACACAGCCATCGGTTCATCTTTAGTCTTTCTTTTCACTAGACTTTGTTGTTGTTAGTTGCAAAGTTGTGTCTGACCCATCAGGACCCCATGGGCAATGTTCCTCCAGGCCTTCCTATCCTCTACCATCCTATGGAGTCCATTTAAGCTCACGCCTACTGCTTCAGTGACTCCATCCAGCCACCTCATTCTCTGCCGTCCCGTTCTTCTTTTGCCCTCAATCTTTCCCAGCATGAGGCTCTTCTCCAGGGAGTCCTTCCTTCTCATTAGGTGGGCAAAGTATCTGAGTTTCATCTTCAGGATCTGGCCTTCTAAAGAGCAATCAGGGTTGATCTCCTCTAGGACTGACTGGTTTGATCGCCTTGCAGTCCAAGGGACTCGCAGGAATCTTCTCCAGCATCATAGCTCAAAGGCCTCAATTCTTTGGCACTTAGTCTTCCTTATGGTCCATTTTTCACAGGCGTACATTGCAAGTGGGAAAACCATAGCTTGACTATACACACTTTTGTTGGCAGGGTGATGCCTCTGCTTTTTAGTATGTTGTGTAGTTTTCTAGTCTAAATTCACTAGACTAGACTAACCCAATTCCTGCAACCGTTCTTCATATTACATTACAGTTCTGATTACAGTTTGTGAATATATCAGCTTCCCACATCAAGCCTACAAATATGAGTTTTTTCTACATCTGGATGCTCATGAGATAGGCAAGACCTACAACAGAGGTATTGCTGTTGGTCTGCATCATTTCTTCAGCTTTTCATGTACAGCTGACTGAACAACTTATTTCACACTTAAATGCATCTGCTACATATCATGGTTTGTTTCTATTTCAAAACAACAGCAGAAGGAAAGGTCACATTTTGAAGGGACCAGCTTAGCCATACCAAACAAACACAAATTGTTGCCTTTCTATTAAAGGATCAAGCCCACCCCAGTCGTCATCCAATTCTCTTAATAACCCAGTAACCAATGTCTCTTAGGTTTAACTTGGTTTTTGTTCAGAATTATGTCAACAAACTGTCAAACAAGGAAGAAAGACGCCAGGAAAAAATTCAATCATCTCTCTTCATGTCTATCTTGAGCATTTTATTCTCCTTGGGCATACAGGTATCACAATAACAGAATAACAGATTTGGAAGGGAACTTGGAGGTCTTCTAGTCCAAACCCCTGCTCAAGTAGGAAACCCTATACTATTCTAGACAAGTGGCTGACAATCTTTTGTTAAAAATCTCCAGCGTTGGAGCACCCGTAACTTCTGAAGGCAAGTTATTATACTGGTTAATTGTCAGGACATTTCTCCATAGTATCTATGCCACCTCTCTCCTTGATTAGTTTCTATCCATTGCTTCTTGTCCTGCCTTCTGGTGCTCTGGAGAATAGATTGACCCCCCCCCCCCCTTCATTGTGGCAGCCTCTTAGATATTGGAACACCACTATCATGTCACTTCAGTCCTTCTTCTCATTAAACTTGGTTAGGAATATTGCATTGATTAGTAACATTGCTTTGCCCAGCAATGTTATCAAATAAGTGGAGAGGTATGAGTCAGAAATTAGTGTATGTTTACATTTGCACTTTATCCTTATTTGTTAGAAAGAAATGTTATATTACGTCAGGCCTGCCACACTTTCTATTATTCTACTATGCATTATATGCTATGTAGCAATAACAAAATTCTTTCTAAAAAGCCAAGGTCATTCTTTGTCTTTGCACCTCTGCACCTGACTGGAACTGGATGGTTGGAACTTCAGCATGGAAGTGAAAGAATGGACCATCTGATGGACTTGTGGGTGTGGGGGCAGGATCTTGAACTTTCAAGTGGTTGGGGAAAACCGGGAAGATTTCAGATTCAGATTTTTCCAGGTGTCAGATGGACTCTCTTAATAAATTGGAACTTTGAGCAATACTTTGCCTTGGACTCTGATTTACTTTTGGATGCTATTAGGAACCCTGGCATTTTAGAACAATCTGCTTAGCAAAACTGTAGAAAGAAATGCATGGGAGATACCTACTCAGAAACATAAAGATAAATATATATCAATATTCGCTCAATCAACATAGTTATCAGAGATCAATGGAAGCCACTTCTCTTTTTGGCAGAAATAAATAATTTTATTTGGATGAAAATTAGATTTCTTCCATATTTAGACACTGACCAGTGTGAATACAGTTATTAAATTTTTTATAAATTTTGTGATGTTTTGAGCTCTATTAGGTATATCAGCAGGTGATGGTAGCTGGCTGGTTTTGGATAGCCTCAGAAATGAAGCAGGATTGGGCTTGGTAAATTGGAACTCCCAGGGTTGTAAATTAGATTAAGAAGTCAGAAAATATCCTGGGAGATGACAATAGCAAAATACTTTCATATTATTAGTTGATTTGTCCATGTAGTCACTAAGGGTTAGAATCAACTTAGTAGAGACTAGTATATATATTTGATCTACTGGTTAAGGCTGCAGGATAGAAATCGTAGACTGTTAATTCTAGCTCTATACTAGGCACATGCCAGTTGGGTGAGTTTGCCAGTCGCTTCCTCTAAACCCAAGGAAAGAGGAAATGGCAAACCATCTCTGAAAAACCTTGCCAAAAAAAACAAACCCTCAGGGACTTCTCCAGGCAGTCTCCAAGAATCAAAAGATGATTGAACGGAAAAAAAAACACCTCTGAAAGATGAGTAGATCTGACATTTTGTCACAGGTGTTGGAACACATCCATTTAAATTGGATTCACTTTAAAAGCATCACTCATCTCCACGACTTCTGCAGACTGCTCTAACATGTGAATCAAAATATAACTGTTCATACCCCACATCTCTTTAGATATTGGAACTCGGCCATTGGTTCATTCTTAGTCCATTTTTCCAAGGTTGGTAAAATGATGACCCAGATTGTTGGGGGCAATATGCTGACTCTGTAAACTGCTAAGAGAGGGCTTATATGAAGTAGTATATAACTCCAGTGGTGAAATTCATTTTTTTTTACTACTGGTTCTGTGGGCGTGGCTTGGTAGGCGTGGTGTGGTTTGGTGGACATGGCTTGGTGGGCATGGCAGGGGAAGGATACTGCAAAATCTCCATTCCCACCCCACTTTGGGGCCAGCCAGAGGTGGCATTGGCCAGTTCTCCAACCTATTCAAAATTTCCGCTATCAATTCTCCAAACTACTCAAAATTTCTGCTATCGGTTCTCTGAACTACTCAGAATTTCTGCTACCGGTTCTCCAGAACCTGTCAGAACCTGCTGTATTTCACCCCGTATAAGTTTAATTGTTATTTCTATTCCAATGGGAAAGACTTTTTTGCTTAACAGATTTACTCCAATTTATTTTAATGTTGTTTTGGGGGGAGGTCTCACACTATAGCTAGTAATTTGGAATAAGCCAAACTCAATACAAAAGAGAAGACATTCAAGCAAGTGTGTTTCTATTTCAACTAACATGACAGTCCTTTTCTTTAAGCTAGTTACCTGTTAGCTTATAATCAACATGCAATTATTTCTTTTGTCTTTCGGCAAACAGTAATAATAAAGATTTCAAAATCCAGGATACGGTGGATCTATTATTTTCATGGTGAGCATAAAGCAATTAAGACGCATACCGATGGGGGGGGGGAGGGAGAAAAACACTGCACTTGATACATTGTCTTCTTTTTGTTCTTGACAATGTGATTAAAACCAGAGAGATTTCTCCCTCCCCATTTTCTAATTTTTTTTTAAAAAAAAAGTGTTTTAGCAGATGGGCTAAAAAAAATGCTCTGCAGAACCTTTGCGATTTTTGTTATTGTTAAATAACAAAAGGAACAGGCACTTTTTTTCCGAAGCTGCAGGGCCAGTGCTGACTTTTTCTGCTATTTAAAATCTAGCTCAGCGATTCACCCACATCTGCCCTGTTCCATTTTAATCAGCAAAGGTGCCTGGGATTGTCACGACTGATTTAAAATAAATAAAAATAACTTTCCCACTTACAGAGCTCCATCACGGCAAACAGAACATTGGACTCGACTATTTCCTCTTTATGTTACATTTCCTTTTAAAAAAAAATATTGTGAGCTGTTCTGACCCCCCTCGTTCCACACCAACACACTCCGAGTCAAAGATACTTTATGGAATTTATTAACAGACAGACAGGTCCTTGGCAACAAGCCGGCACAGATAAGCCTTGGCAGCAATCCAGCCTGCCAAGCTCACAATGCTGTTCTCCAACATTAGTTCATGTGTTGACTTCTGCAAAAGGGGCGTGTGCACAAGCATTCCTTTTATAGTCTGGAGAGGAGCCTAATTACCAGCAGCTGAGTTCAATTACCTCCTGTAACTGTGTAATTGTTCCTTACGTCTATTAGCTCCCTGGTGCCGGGCATCCAGGAACAACTCATTGCTGACGTCAGGATCACACTCCCTTGTCTCCTCCCCACTGGTCCAAGGCTCAGATGCCTCCTGGTGGGCAACCAGCCTCTCTGTGTCCTGCTCGGAGTCGGAACCCTGTCCAGGGTCCTCCACATCCTCCAGGGCCGACTCATAGGGCCCCTTGCTGTCGGAGTCTGGTGGCAGCTCCAACAGCTCCTGCTGGGCCACAACAGTGAGCCAAGGCTATAACTTACCTAACAGAATAGACAGTGTTAGAAGGGACCTTGGAGGCTTCTAGTCCAACCCAGTGCACAAGCCGAAGACCCTATACCATTCAGAACAAATGACTGTCCAGTCTCTTCTTAAAAATCTCCACAACTTCTAAAGGCAACCCATTATTGTTCTCACTGTCCTCTTAGTTCTAGGTTGCTTCTCTCCTTGATTAGTTCCCATCCATTGTTTTTGTTGTCTTGCCTTCTGGTGCTTTTGAAAATAGCTGACTCTCCCTATTCTTTGTGGCAGCCCCTCAAAGTTTCGAATACTGCTATTATGTCACCCCTAATCCTTCTTTTCACTAGAGTAGGCATACCCAGTTCCTGCAACCATTCTTCATATGTTTTAGCCCCTAGCCCAACAATAATCTTTGTTGATTGTTTCTGCACTCTTTCCAGAGCCTCAACGTATTTTTTTTATAATATGGTGACCAAAGCTGAATGTGTAGCAACAAGGAAAATCTGAAATTTTCACAGGATCATTCCCTAATTCCATCAATATGATCTCTGGCCTCTGTTCACCCAGAAAATCCAGATATCCAGGTGCATCTGACTATGAAACAAAGGTAGTTCTCACATCATTTTTCAAATTAGGAATGTGATGTCAGAGATGATGCTCATTCATGTGCAGAAAAAAGTACCGTATTTTTTGGAGTATAAGACACACCTTTTTCTCCCCTAAAAGAGGATGAAAATTTGGGTGTGTCTTATACACTGAATGTAGCCCCACCCACCCACCAGCCCCAAACCTTTGGCCTCTGCCTCCCAGCAATTTACCTCCTTGCAGCAAATGGGAAATGGGGTGACAGGCCTTCAGTGGTTCCTTTAAGAATCTTTGGCCTGCCACACTATTATTAAGGGGGGGGGGTTAGCAAAGGGTAGAATGTGTTGTTTTCAAAATAAAAAATTCCTTCCTAGAAGCTCAAGGTCATCTTTTGTCTCCCAAACCTTTACACCTGACCGGAAGCAGTTAGGCGTAGACGCCAGCATGGAAGAAGATTGGACCATGTGATGGATTGTGGGTGTGGGGACAAGAACATGAACTTTTAACTGGGTGGGATTCTGATATGACTTCCAGAGTCGGGATCCCCACAGCTATGTGCCAACATGCCTGTTTTATTAAATTGGAACTTTAAGCATAGTTTTGCCTTCGACTCTGATTTGATTCTACATGGTATTTGGAACCCTAACATGGAGCTTGTGGAGGTTGCAATAGGCTATCATTGAAGCCTGAAAAATCTGATGATCGGGAGGCCCATGCTCAAATTGAAAGTGAAACTTGTGGTTTGCTCCGCAAGGCAAATTTCTGGGAGGCAGAGGTAGAAATTTTTTTCTTGTGCTAATCAGGCTGTTTGCTGTCTGCTTCAAGGAGGTAAGTCAATAACTATAAATGCCTTTAGAATGTTCATATCATAAAACTTACTTTTTTAAAGACTGCCTTATTATTGTTCTAGACAGCTTAACAAAATGAAGAAGCTTTTTAAAATAAACGCTTGATCTGAAGAGGCCCAGTGCTATTGTATCTTCTTTTAAATAGCAGATAATAATTATACTTCCAGAAGCACATCAATTTTAACAGCATCTGTACAAGTATAGTCTGAAATGTAACACTACAAACAGTGTATATTCTCTGTACTGTTTGTTGTTCGTTGCAAGGAGGCAAATTGCTGGGAGGCAGAGGCAGATATTTTTCCCTTGTTTTCCTCTCCAAAAGCTAGGTGCATCTTATACTCCAGAGCATCTTTTACTCCAAAAAATACGGAACTGCAAATGCTCAGATCAGCTCTACTGCCTGCTTAGATTTAGAAATTAAAGAATGGAATGTGATATCTGCTGTTTGCATATTATCATTGGAGTAAAAATGGAGTGATATGTCAATACTAACATTTCCATGATACATGAGACATGATACAAAAGAACTCCAGTACTTGTGGGGCTGTCACAGAGAAGAAGGGATCAACCGAAGCAGGACAAGGGGCAGGACAAGACATTATAGGAAGATTATTAAAGAGCAATCTAACCTAGAAGTAAGGAAAAATTAACAATTACAGAGATAGCCAGGGAAATGGTTGAAGCCAGGGAAACGGGCCCCTTGTCAGTCAACAGGATTGCTGATTTACTACCAGCTTATTAGGTACAAAGGAGCGGAGGGCTTGGCAGCACAGCAAAACACCAGCCATCAACACACCAATCAACCAATAGGAAAGCAACACATAAATATGACTCGTAGAATAGTGCAAAACATGTATTCCAATAGAGAGAAGTTCCCTGAAGATGGGCTCCAGCGTGAATCCAATTTTATTTTCCTTTCACTGCAGCCAAGAAATTAAAAGACACTTGCTCCTGGGGATGAAAGCTAGACAGCGGAGACATTGCCCTGCCAACAAAAGTGTGTATAGTCAAGGCTATGGTTTTCCCAGTTTCAATGTATGGCTGTGAAAGTTGGACCATAAGAAAGGCTGAGTGCCAAATAATTGAAGCCTTTGAACTCTGGTGCTGAAGAAGACTTCTTCAAGTCCCTTGGATTACAAGGGATCAAACCAGTCAGTCCTAGGGGAGATTAAGCCTGACTGCTCTTTAGAATGCCAGATCCTAAAGATGAAACTCAAATACTTTGGCCACCTAATGAGAAGGAAGGACTCACTGGAGAAGAACCTAATGGTGGGAATGATTGAGGGCAAAAGAAGAAGGGGATGACAGAGAAAGAGGGTGGCTGGATGGAGTCATTGAAGCAGTTGGCATGAGCCTAAATGGACTCTAGGGAATGGTAGAGAATAGGAAGGCCTGGAGGAATGTAGTCCATGGGGTCACAACAACAATGAATCTAAAAACATGGAAGATAAATCTCTGCTCTCAGTGACCAACCCAGATTGGATCTTGAAACATTGTCCTGAGACACACTATATATATTTGACTTCATTCGTGATAATTTCTTGACAGGGAGAACAATTATTCAGTGAAACAGCTTGCCTTCCGAAGTTGTGGGTGCTCCATCACTGGAGGAGGCATTGAAGAAGAGTCTCATCAGCCATTTGTCTGGAATGGTATAGGATGTTCTGCTTGAGCAAGGAGTTGGACTGTAAGACCTCCAAGGTATCTTCCAACCTTATTATTCTATGTTCTATTTCCTGCCACAATTACCAAGTGGAGATTGAGAGAGGTTCAGGCCTGGGTTGTCCCCCTCCACCCCACCCCAACTGAAGAACACTGTTCAGTTTCTAATGATGTCAGTGGTTGCTAGCATTTGTGCTAAATGTTAGGAATCCTGATTTATCCAAATTACCAGTAAGCCTCGGTGGAGAGAAATTACAATTTCCAGCATTCCACCATGAAAAGTATAGGCTTCCACGGGGCTAAATAGCAGCCTTTGAAAGATTTATCAGCCTCAGTAAACAAGAAATACATGTTGTTGTTGCTATTTTTGTTGTTGTTGTTTTGCAAAAAGCAAACTAGCTTTCTTTTCCTAGCCATCATCAAAATTGCTAGCCACTCTCTGAATTTAGATGCTTCCTTGTTAACAGGGATAGATGAAGCCCTCCCCCTCCCAATGGAAAACTTAATCTTCAAATATATGGTTGGGCTTGCCTGGCTGTCTTCTCCTGAATTGTAAATGCCACCAATTCGACACTGAAGTCACTGATGGAGAAGCAATGTGGAATTGCTAAAATGCTATTTTGCCAGTCACTTTTGCTTGTCCTGGTGCTCTCCAGGTGACAGGCGGTGGCTTAAACATTCCTAGTGATATAAAAATATATATATTTTCCGATTCCCTGTTTCATTGTGCGATGTCTGCATCACTTTAAAGATGCTTAACCTTTGCTTTTACAGATCCATTAGCACATACATCTTAGTCTTAGTCTTCCTGGTCATGGCTGTCCCAAAGGTGCTTTTTTATAAAGAGGCAACTAGACTTTCTGGTGTTTGTTTGTTTGTTTGTTTGTTTTATTTGTCAACAAGTACAAGGAAACAGATATGAAAAACACAGGAAAATATGGCACACATAAAAGGATATAAATAAGCAAAACATAGCCATAAACACATAAAAAGAGTACATATAAATGGGGACAGTAGGACAGGGATGGTAGGCACGCTGGTGAGCTTATGCACGCTCCCTGAGGGACCTCTTAAGAAATGTGTAAGGTCCATGATAGACAGCTTAAGGTAAAAGGTATGGGGGTTAGATAGAGCCGAGGTGGCGCAGTGGTTAAATGCAGCACTGCAGGCTACTTCAGCTGACTGCAGTTCTGCAGTCAGCTGTTCAAATCTCACTGGCTCAGGGTTGACTCAGCCTTCCAATCCCCACCATCCAGTCAGAGCTGAAGAAACTTATTGGATGAGAAACGAGGCGTCTTCAAAGAAAAAACAGAAAGTCCAAAAGTTGGGTTCAACTTTTGTGACCTTTTGACAAGCAAAATCAATGGGGAAACAATTTTATAACTTTGTTAGTAACTTAACAACTGCAGTGATTCACTTAACAACTATGGCAAGAGAGGTCATAAAATAGGGCAACACTCACTTAACAACTGTCTCATTAGCAACATAAATTTAGGCTCAGTTGTGGTCATAAATCAAGGACTACCTGTATTTATTTTCATGCCATACAAACTTTGGGAATCTATGGAAACGAAACAGTTTCATCACATTAGGACATATGGCTCTTCTTTAAAGCCAGATATAAAATGCTATCCGCTCGTCCTACTGTTGGCTAAAAAAATATATCCAGCATAGCATCCACTGTTCTCCTAGGAATTCCTATCTTGCCACAGGAATGAATGATGCCAGCTGGTATTTCTACCCTTATTTCTGGCGCACAAGAGATGTTAAGGCCAAGGACTATTTGTTTAGCAATAGCACTTAGACTTTTATGCCACTTTACAGCCCTCTCTAAGAGGTTTACAGAGTCAGCATATTGCCCCTAACAATCTGGGTCCCCATTTTACTGACCTCAGAAGGATGGCGGTGTCAGCCTGGAGCCGGTCAGAATCGAACTTCTGGCAGTGAGCAGAGTTAGCTTGCAATACTGCATTTTAGTCACATAGCTCTTCTCACTTCTTCTATAATATGCCACAAGGAAAACATCTACCGATTACCTTCCTTAGAAATGAGATTGAAAATGGGATAAGGACAGGATATGAATTTTGATGGGTGTCTAGACCAGAGGATTTGGCCATAGGTCACAACCTCTTTTGGTTTTACACCAATGTTCTGCTTGGGTGCCTTCAAAGAGACGTGGCTTGTCATCTAACATTAGTTGATTCGTATTCACATTATGGTTGGTCGCATAGTCATTAGAGATGATTTTGGCATTTTAATCCACCTACTGAGTCCTTCCCGAGCACTTGGGATAGACAGATGCAGATGTGTGATGTTGTTAAAGGTATCATTGCAGATGTATGCTTGCTCCAAGTAAAGTGTTTGGGAGATTGACCGGTGATTTTGCCAATGCCAATGGTATTCAAGTTTTGGGATTCTGCTCAAGGTGCTAATGTTATTGGCATAATCTTTGCTTTCTTTTACCGCAGTTGATTATTATTTCTATGCTAGACAGTTTCAGTGGTCTTCCTTATCTCATCATTCGTGATCAGTTATTGGAGAAAGAATAAAATCTTAGGCCATTTGAATAGCTCAACCTTTACTATATTTTTACTAAGAATTTGATGTGGGGGCTAAGGTATCAGATTAGAAGCCAGGAGAGTGTGAGTTCTAGTCTCACCTTAGATAATAAGCCAACTGGGTGACTTTGGGCCAATCCCTCTTTTTTTATCCCTAGGAAGTAGAAGGCAAGTTCAAACTACTTCTGAAACCTTCTTCTGAAGCCCAAGACAGGTAGTTTTCAGGAGTCTAAAACTGGCTTGAGGCCACAGAAAAGAAAAACATGCTATACTTTCTATACTTCCATATCCACTATTGGGGTAGATGTTGTTACGGATACAATATATAGTTTAGGATCTTTTGCAAGTTTAGTGCAGCGATAATCCCATCTTTCTCTTCACCTCACTACTATTTTGCCAATGCCCTCAAAGGTAAAAGAGTACACTGAGATTCTAATTCAGTAATTAGGAAAATATCCTGTTTTAACTCATACTTCTTGACTAAGCAGACTTAGTTCTAGGACTAGACCCAAACATTGGAGAAGCCCACTTCAACTTAACTATCAGAATCCGTGGGTAATCAGCCTTATGTTGTTGGGATTTACTCAGAACTGAAATTTACCCCTCCTCAAATAGTCTCATGACCGGTGCTCATATTAAGTGACACAAGTTGTGACTAGTTGACTTCAGTAGAGGGTTCCTGCCAGTTTAACAACCGGTTCAGGGATTGTGTGTTTTGCGCATGTGAGCGCCAGAGGTGGGTTCCTACCAGTTCGCACCTATTCGGTAGAACCGGTTTGTCAAATCTACCAAACCGGTTAGAAGAGATTCCACCAGTGGACCCTGAAAGCAGGCCACACCTACAGAAGAGGTTCCAAAATTTTTGAAACGCACCACTGGTCCTTGGATATGATTATTCTACACTATCATGCTCATATTTATAAAACTCACTGCCTCTGTGAAAGGTAAGGATGACTACTGCGTTTGTGGCGCAATCAGAACATTGCGTGTGTTGAAGTTGTTTTAACGCAAACCAAAGATGCCTTTTAAAAAACAAGTTTACATCATATTCTTATGCATGCCATTGTTGTGTGTGAGGTAATTTAAGGTGGTTCTGACAAGTGTCATCAGCATCTTCATATCCAGTCACATGGGCGGCAAGCCACTCCCATCCGGTCACATGGGCAGCAAGCCACTCCCACAAAGGAGACCACACCCACAGAGGAGATTCAAACAATTTTTGAAACCCACCACTGGTGAGTGGTGCACAGTTTTAATGAAACTTACCTTCCACGTTACTTCTGGGAAGTAACACAGCGGAGGGACGGCAATCTGCTCTGACACTAATCAGCTGAGAGAATATCGGTAAGTAAAAAGCAGAGGTAGCGGGGTGGGCCAAACCTATCATTAGAGTGAACCGATTCGCTCCCAGCTGATCGTCAGAGCTAATGGTTCACCCAAACCGGTCCAAACTGGCTGAATCCCACCCCTGGTTGACTTCGAATTGAACATTCCAGTGTATGTTTTTTTTTCTTTAAACAAATGAGATTTCAAGCTCCCAAAACCAAGAAAGATATGCAGAGTTACTTCTAAGCAGTTTCTTTATTGTTCCTTTCCTATAGATAGAAATCTTGCCAAACTAAAGCAACTGCTTGCATCATTAAAGAGGCAACTTCTAGGGAGGAGCCTTCTTAACTCTCTTCCAACCAAGCTATCCAAACTTTGCTGTCTGTTGGTTCTTTAGAAAGCAACGCTTCCCTCCTGGGAATCCAGACTCTATTCCACCGCACAAACAAAAATCAGAAGATTGGTATGCTTAACTGAAACACATTAAAAAGTTGTCCTGGTACTAAACTTAAAACCTTCACCATAGGAATATTCATCCATCCGTGATGTCATTCAGCTGACATCAGCTTCCTGCAGGGGTTGTTCAATCATGACTGTCAGTGGGAAGAAAGCTATGAACAGTCCTGCCTCATGTGAAAATCATCTCTCATCCTTTCATTCACACTTCATTAGAGAAACACTGTTGGCTGTGTGCATGTGTGCTATTCGAAGCCTTCATCAGGTGAACGTTCTGGATTCATAACCTCTGAGTAAATGAGAGATTGTCCTACATTCATATTTTTTTAAAGAAAAAAAAACATATATACTGTAGTCTTATTAAAACTTTTTAGCAAGAAGATGAAAGCTAACACATGCTAATAGAAAGTAAAGAATAAAAAAGAAATCAAAGGCAGAGAAAAAGCATGAGACAACAACAAAAAAGTTGAGGGAAAATAGAAAAGAAAGAAATAAAAAAGATAAAGAAGGGGCTTCAATATACTTCACAGAAGTGATATGTACAATTATATTGTAACCTCTCCCTCTAAAGTCATAATGTTCTCTTTTTTATATAAACTATCCTGTCTAATCATCAAAGTCATACTTCACAGGTTCATTTTTTTTTCATTTTTACACAAAAAGCCTATAAAAACATTCCAGTCACCGACGATTGTAGATAGTGCCTCTTCTCTAATCAAAGAAGTTCATATTCACCTCAGAAAAATCTGTCAATTTCACCAAACATCCCTTCAGATCGAGTACCATCACATCTCTTTGCAATAATAATTTCAACCCAGCAAAAAATATATTGAAATAATCTTAGTACTTAGGGTGCTAAGAAATTGGTATTTACTTCATGAGGGCAATGTTCGCTTAACAACCGTCATAAAAACCAATTAGAACATATGATTCCTTGATGTAGGTCTGCAATGACGTATGACCAGTGGTGGGATTCAAATTTTTTAACTACTGTTTCTGTGGGCATGGCTTTGTGGGCGTGTCATGGCTTTGTGGGCGTGGCTTTGTGGGTGTGGAGGAGGAAGGATACTGCAAAATCCCCATTCTCTCCCCACTCCTGAGGGAAGGTTACTGCAAAATCCCCATTCCTTCCTCACCAAACTAACCTGATTTCTAGCTCCGTTCTCCTGTTCAGGGCAACAAGAGAAGATCAGCTGGGAGGCTGGGAGGCAGCAGGGGCGTGGCCAGCCTATTTTCTGGTTCTCTGAACTACTCAAAATTTCCACTACTGGCTCTCAACCTGTCAGAACCGGCTGAATACCACCTCTGCCTATGACCATAGGGCTCAATTACAGTTGTAAGTCGAGGAGCAGCTGTGTAACAGTTTTGAGGTTCTTCTGATACAAGGAAGAGAGATTGGCATCAGTCAACATTGATCTCTGAGCCCTGACACAAGGAGTGAAAGACAGTTTCACTTTAGAGATTTCTTGTAACCCCGAGTAATATCTACAGAATATAAGCTGCACTTGAAATTTACTTTGCTGTCTCCAATGTGAAAGAGGAATATTGGATAGAGACTGTATGCAGACTTTGCTCCAAAGAACACAAAGAATAGGCTGGAAGGGTCTGGCAAACTGAAGCATGGTATTATGAGGTATATTAAAAATCAGATAAACGCCCATCAATTTTGGTGAAAGAAGGTAATTTGAGGAAATTCACCTCTTTTTTTTGGTATCCGCGGGGACACTTCTAAAGATCTCTGTATTGAAATTGCTTCAGATCAGGGTCCCAATTTTGTATAGATTGAAATGAAAACAATTATTTGAAAACTAGAAATTTTCCATGAGTGCCTTAAAATAATATTATTTTTTTAAAAAGCTCATGTCCTCAGCACACTTTAAATGTTCTTATTTATTGTCTTAATGTTGCACATGGTATTTTAATTGCATGACTGTAAGTCACGTAGATGTTGCCTTAATGAGATGAGCGGTGTCTGTGTGTGTGTTTGTATGTGTGTGTGTGTGTGTGTTTGTGTGTGTCTGTGTGTTTGTGTGTCTGTGTGTGTGTGTGTGTGTGTGTGTGTGTGTGTGTTCCAGCATAACTCTGGAACGCTTTGAGCAATTTCAACCAAGAACAGAGATGACTTACCTTCTGGAAAAAAAAATACTATGGGGGTAAGACACCCTTAACACCCTTTGGTGTGTGTGTGTGTGTGTGTGTGTGTGTGTGTGTGTGTGTGTATTTGTGTGCATGAGCTTTTGCCCCAACTCAGCTCCACCACAAATGTGCCTCCTGCAGGCCAGCTGATTTTGGGGTCTCTATTGCACATGCGCAGGGGGTGGGGTGCATGTGGGAGATGTGTTCCTCCCCCCACAGCCTGTTTTTGCTCACGGAAGCTACAGGGAGGCCTACTAGGTCCATAACGGGGCACAGGGGGCAGTCGTGCATGCATGCACATAGGCAGCGGCGGGAGTGCCGGGGAGGGGGGGTGTTCCCCAACACTATATCTTTAATTCATTCCTTTTCCTGACTAATACAGGATTAGGATAAAGAAATATCCAGGCAATGTTGGGTTATCAGCTAGTAATAAATAAATAAAAATGCCGAATTCCTTTATTTTCTTAGGCTCTTTTGCTGTTTCAAAATGAAAAAGATTTATGTGCAGTTGTACAGAAAGAAGAGGGACTGATAAAGAGGGGAGGGGGGAAATCCCTAAAAGAAGAAAGCAAGACTTGGTTAATAGTCCACGCCAGTGGTGGGATTCAGCCAGTTCGCACCTATTCGGGAGAACCAGTTGGTAACTTTCTAAATAGTTCAGAGAACTGATTGTTGGAAAAAATCTCCTTTTGTTTTTTTCCACTTTACAGGGCTAATCCTGTAAGGAAGGCAGGAAGGAAACATTCTGGCGTTGTTTCTAGCCTAATCTTTATGGACCTGCTTACAGAAACTGCCTCTCTGGCTAACCCCTTATTACATTATAACAACTAAGGTGAAGCCCCCATCGACCTGACATTGAGTTGGCCACGCCCACCCAGTCACATGACCACCAAGCCCCACCTACCCAGATGGTCATTAGGGCAGAGACCCGGTTGTTAAATTATTTGAATCCCACCACTGGTCCACACAGAAAGCAGGCAGTGAGACTTGCTTCTGTGCAAGGATGAGACAGCAGGGCAAGAAGTAATGTGTGGAAGCTTGTTAAAAGAGAGATCCAACTTAGAAGTAAGGAGTTGTTGTTTTTTGGCAGAGAGAGCAATTAATCAATGGGACAGCTTGCCCCTCAGAGTTGTGGGTGCTCCACCACTGGATCTTTTCAATGGGATTGGACAACTATTTAACTGGGATGGTACAAGGTCTCCTACCTTGAGCAGGGGGTTCAACCAGAAGACTTCATGAGGTTCCTTCCAGCCCTATGATTCTGTGTTCTGCATTCTGAGCCCAAAATGAACAATCTTGCCTTGCAATAGCCATATTCTGGATTGGAAAGGAGCCTCATTGGGTTACCAACCTCATGGCAACCTAGAATCCCTTACATAAGCAAAGGAAACACCTAGGAGTAGCATCTAGAAGACAAGCAACTTAGGCTGTTATTTGCCCTCAACTTACGACAGTTATGAAAAAGGCAAATTCCATGCTAGGGACCTTTCCAATGGGACTGAAAATAAAAAAAACAGACATTGTAATGTCTATATACAAATTGGTGGTATGTTCACATACTATATACCCCTGACTTCTGGGTTCCTTGGAGGACCATTTTTTGCCCTCCCGAGCCTTCAGGGAAGCCTCCTGAAGGCCCCTGAAGGCTCTGGAGGTCAAAAATCAGCCCTAAAGACAAACTAGAAGTCACCATTCTTGAACTTCCGGGTTCTCTGTAGGTCCATTTTTTGTCTTCCGGAGGCTTCAGGGAAGCTCCTGAGGTCTCCAGAGAGCATTCAGGAGGGGCGTAGAGTGCTATTTTCACCCTCCCCAGGCTCCTAGAAGCTCTCTGGAGCCTGGGGAAGGTGAAAAAACTGTGGCAAAAGCGGGGTGGTGGTCACTGATTGTGCTCATGCGCACGCTCTGCAGGTGCACATGGATAGCATTATGGGTGTGACACACCAGTGCAACACCCCCCTGTGCTCCCCCTGCTTTTGGCATGGCAGCCAAAAAAGATTTGCCATCACTGCTATATACAGTTCTGGTCATCATATTTGGAAATGCTGTAAGGCAGGGGTATGAAACTCAATTTCATTGAGAGCCGCATCAGGGTTGTGTTTGACCTCGGTGTGTGTGTGTGTGTGTGTGTGTGAGATGGCATTGCCAGGAGGCATGGGCAGCTCAACACCACTCATATTGGGGGCACCTGTGCTTGCCTGAGCACTCTGACAGTGAAAACAGGCTCCCGAGCTCCGTTTTTTGTTGCAATGGCTTCCTGCAACCCTTTGTTAGATAAAACGAAGCTTGAGAGGCCCAGATGCAGCCCTCCCGAGTTCTGTTTTCACTGACAGAGGCACTGTGGGCCAGCCCTTCACTGTTTCTGGGGCGTCCCCCTTGGGCCAGATATAAGCACCCATGGTCTGGATCTTGAGTTCGACACCCCTACTGCAGGGGTGAAATCATCCTGGTTCAGCCTTGTTTGGCCGAACTGGCAGGGACAATTGGCATCAGTTCTCTGAACTGGTGGCAAAACTCCCTGATGGCCCTGCTCACCTCTTCTGGCTGCTCGACCTGCCCACCCAATCCGAACGTTTCTTCCTCTGTTCACAGAAGAGCTGCTGCAACCTGTCCCTTTAAGGTAGACCCAGGGAGGGAGGCTGCAGGGGGAACCATAAAGGGAGCAGCAGCTCTGCTGTGAACAGGGGAAGAAACATTCGGATTGTCTCTGCCACAGAATTCAATGTTAAATGCAGCAGAGACAATCCAAACATTTCTCCCTCCATTCACAGCAGAGCTGCTGCAGCCTGTGGCTTTACGTTAATCCCCAGGAGGGAGGGGGATGAGGGGGATGACCATAAAGGGAGCAGCAGCTCTGCTGTGAATAGACTCACACCATATTTTTTTCCTACCGGGTTCTGTGGGCGTGGCTTGGTGGTGGGGGGGCATGTGACTGAGTGGGTGTGGCCATGAGTGACATCAAGTCATCCACGCCCACTCAGTCACAGACCCCACCACCAAGCCACGCCCACAGAACCCGGTAGGAGAAAAAATGAATTTCACCACTGCCCTGCTGTAGAACATCTGTAAAAATGGCAGAAGAGGGCAATCAAAATTAGGAGCTTCAAAGAGAAAGCTGGATTGCTTGAGATTTGAAGAGGTCTAAAGTAGGAGATGACTGAAGTGTGTAAAATCATGCAGGGCACGGATAAAGGGAAAAAGGTGGGTTTTTTTCCCCTTTTCTGGAAAGATTAGGACTAAGGCCATCCAGTGAAGCTAATTGAAAGGAGATTTAGAATAGACAAAAGAAAGCCCTTCTTCACACAGTGCATAATTAACTTGTCAAATTCATTAGCACAAGATGCAATGATGGCCACTAACTTGAATGGCAATAAAGAAGGACCTGATGAATTCATGGAGGAACGGTCTATCCAGGGTGATTAATCCTGAAGACAGTGTTGCCTTCAGGTTAAGGGAAGCATCTTTGTAAACATCAGTTGCAGGGGAGCAATATCAGCAGTTGGACAGCTGTCAAATTGTTTCAGTACGTGATACTCATTTAATAAATTGAAATAAATAAATATGTCCTCCATCTTCTCTTTGGGAGCTGGCTAGGGAATTCGGGAAGTTGAAGTGCCCAAGTCTTAAAGTTACCAAGGTTGAACATCCCTGGTTTAATGAGTGCTATTCTTGTCATTTCTGTTGTTTCTAACTCTGTTTTTAATTGTGTTTTTTTTAAACTATTTTCATTGTGAACAATACAGAGTCGTGTGTATGAGACAGGCAACCTATTAAATTTATTAAATAAATATAAAATCCCAAATCCTATATTCAAGTAACACCAAGAGCTGGAGTTAGAAAGCAACATCTCCAATATCTCCAGCAATGGGTGGAAACTAATCAAGGAGAGAAGGAACCTTGAACTAAGGAGAAATTTCCTGACAGTTAGAACATTTAATCAGTGGAACAACTTGCCTCCAGAAGTTGTGAATGCTCCAACACTGGAAGTTTTTAAGAAGATGTTGGATAGGCATTTGTCTGAAATGGGGTAGGTTTTCCTGCCTAAGCAGGGGGTTGGACTAGAAGACCTCCAAAGTCCCTTCCAACTCTGCTATTCTATTCTATTCTATTCTATTCTATTCTATTCTAAAAGATCTTTTAGAAACCATGCTAAAAAACCCTAAAAGAACATATCCGAATGCCTTTACATTACCCGCAGACTTTTAGTTTCTAGTAATAAAATAAATAAATAAAATCCAGTACTTGATGGAGTAGTATTTCCAATATGCATGTGGCTGAATGTTTTTATATATATACATTCAGCCACATGCATATTGGGAATACCACTCCGTGTGTGTGTGTGTGTGTGTGTGTGTGTGTGTGTATGTATGTATGTATGTATGTATGTATATATGTATGATCTTCCTGCATAACTGGAACAAATATATTATATTATGACCAGGGACAGGAACTTTTTTTTATGGTATCTTCTGGGAGTTGATCCATGCCTAATCTATCCTAAAGTTACTGCGGCTGAGGAACACAGCTCTATAGATATGTTGTGTTGTAGCGATTAAGACTAGGCTAGCACCTTGATTCAAGTCAAATGCCCGAACCACAGAGAACTGGCTGAATACCACCTCTGCTCATAAGTCACTTTTTTTCAATGCTGTTGTAACATCAAACAGTCACTAAGCAAAGTGTTGTAAATGGAGGACTACCTGTACACATTGTAACTAGTCAGAAGGTCCTTTGGAAAACAGATCAGCCTATCAATATTTGAAATAAACACCCTATCCAAGAGGATCAGGAAGACTGAGGGTCTGATTACTGGAATCCCTAGAGGGATTTTTTCCGTTTTGTTCAAAAGAATCTGAAAAATGTAACCGCTTTTCTGATCCTCAAGTAACGAATGATTGCAAGGGAGATAATTAATTAAGTGGAGCTGATAACTGCCCCAGAGGGAGATATCAGAGTGGCTAGGCCTGAGTGGGGTAAGAAACTGCAGCTAAAAACACAATTTAGAATTTATCTCTGGGGTCAGGTGGGGTCAAACCGGGCTTAAGTGCTTAGTACTTTTTGTTATTTTTTCCCCCTGAGGCTACAATAAGAAGGAAAATTGCAAGCAGGATGTTACTCTTGGGTATTAGCCCCAATTCTAATGGAACCAAACAGCCCTCAATAGTTAACACACACTCAAAGCTTTTAAGCAGCAAAAGCATCCTACATGGCAGTATCATAATTCAGTTTTTCCAGAGGACAATTTTTCTTGAAAAAAAAATGTGAAGAGGAAAAATGAACTGAAACAAAATACACCTGGGAAAGAAACAGAGACAATCTCCTTTAAAATGATGATGATATTAATATTATTATTATAATATATTATAATTTATATTTATTATAATACGATAAAGAAAGAAGTAATTGAGAAGCGAGCTGAAAATTGGAAAAACAAAGCTATGCATGGCCAATACTTGAAAGGTATTGAAGGCAAAGCTGACCCAAAGCTAACTTGGAACTGGTTAAGATCAGGAGCACTGAAAAAAGAAACACAAGGCTTTATTTTGGCAGCTCAAGAACAAGCCTTAGCCACAAACTTCATGAAGGCAAAAATTCAACATGTTACCACCAACAGCAAATGTCGCCCCTGTAATGAGAAAGACGAGACAGTGGACCACTTGATCAGTGGGTGCAGCAAAATTTCACAAACTGACTACCTACAACGCCATGACTGCGTTGCTAAGATGGAAATTGTGCCAAAAGATTGAATTTGAGTACAGCAAAAACCACATCAGATTCAGAAGGTTTTAGAGAATGAGAAAGTCAAGATCTTGTGGGACTTCAGAATTCAGACTGGGCCACAACATACCTGACATAACAATAGTTGAAAAGAAAAAAGTATGGTTCCTTGATATTACAATAACTGGAGATTGCATGAATTGAAGATAACAGCAAGAAAAAAATCACAAAGTACCGAGACTTGCAAATTGAGGTTGAGCGACTGTGGAAAAAAAAATTGTTTGTTGTCCCGATTGTAACTGGAGCCCTTGGAGCAATACCTAAAGGGCTACTTCGCTATTTGGAAATTCTAAATTTATCAGACTTGAACATTCTGATTCTACAAAAAACCACCCTACTTGGAACAGCTTATATCCTCCGATGTTACCTTAACAGTTCCTAGGTCCTTGGTTAGGACTCGAGCTGTTGAGCTGCCAACCAGCCCCAAAGGCTGTGAATCTCACCAAAGATTAACCACGATGATGATGATGATGATGATGATGATGATGATAATGATGATGATGATGATGATGATGATGATGATGATGATGATTAGAAGAGAAAGAACTGGAGAAGATAACGAAATACAAAGGTCTACAAATAGAAATAGAACAACTATGGCAAAGGCAAGCAAGGGTAGTACCAACAGTAATAGTCGCCTTGGGTGCAGTTCCAAACAACTGGAGCACTGCTTGAACACCGTAGGCATTGACAAATTTACCATCACTCAATTGCAGAAGGCGGCTTTACTTGGAACTGCTTCCGTCCTGCGATGATATCTGTAACACCATCAATCCCAGGTCCTTGGTAAGGACTTGATAGGTAGACAAAAATTTCTAACCCAGACTGAATATCTGGCTGACTGTGTGATGATGATGATGATTAATAATTATAATAAAGAAGTCTGAGAATGAAGACTATCTAACTAAACACCATCCTTTGATTGGTATTGAAAAATGGCAGTGACACCTTGAAAGGACAAATAACTATCATAAGGCAGGGAAATCTGGCTTTATAATAATGTCTTTTTGATTGCAGAGTGCATATATATATACTGTATACTGTGTATGTATATTGTTTTTGCCCTCTGCTGGCTTCAGCTGAAAGAAAATAGCCAAGATAAAAAGCAATTGTAGTCTTTGTTCATATTCCTTTTCTTTATTGACTTAATCTTTCCCTCATTAAGGCTTGTGCGTATCTGGATTTCTAACCTAAAAAAATATCTAGCAAAGTAAAAATACTGCCATGGGGAAGTGATTATATCAGTTGGCTGGAAAGGGGGAATTTATAAATGCGTAGAGGATCTACTAGTGATCAATAGCCATGATAATTAAAAGTAGGATTTGTGTTCAGAGGATTCTTTCTCTTTTCTTGAATTTTTCTGATTGGCCACTGGTGACCATCATAAGCTGAACTCATAGAGATTCTGTTCTGATTCAGTAGTAGTAGTAGTAGTAGTAGTAGTAGTAGTAGTAGTAGTAGTAGTTCTTCTTCTTCTTCTTCTTCTTCTCCTCCTTCTCCTTCTCCTTCTCCTTCTCCTCCTCCTCCTCCTCCTCCTCCTCCTCCTCCTCCTCTTCCTATACCTCCCCCACATTCTTCTCCTCCTTCTCCTCCTCTTCCTATACCTCCCCCACATTCTCCTTCTCCTCCTTCTCCTCCTCTTCCTCCTCCCCCTGCTCCTCCTTCTCCTCCCCTCCTCTTCCTCCTTTTTCTTCTCCTCCCCCGCCTCCTCCCAATCCTCCTCCTCCTTCTTCTGTGTCATTCCTCCCTCTAAAAAAATACTTTTTGGGTCCTTTGAGATGCCTCGTGGCAGGAGATAAAAGTTCTTGGAATTTTTTAAACAAGATTTTCAGAAATATTTTCCATGCCTTCTTCCTAGGGCTGAGAAAGAGAGACTGGTCCAGAATCACCCAGCTAGCTTCATTCAGCCGGTTTGGACTGGTTCGGGCAAACTGGTAGTGCCGATGATCAGCTGGCACTGCCCACCCACCCCTGCTCTATCCTGTCCTTTATTTCCTGATTTCTAGCTCATCTCAATTGTGCAGCACATCTGAGCCCACCCCACCCCCGCCAGCTGTTTTACTTAAGGTTGCTGAATTGGAAGGTAAGCAGCTGAGCTTCTAAATGCTCCATTTCCAATGCAAGCACTTTAGGCTTGTGTCAACTCTCTTTAATAGCAAATGTAAGACATCTTTCTTGTCTTCTCATCCCATCACGTGACTTTTTTTTTTTAACAGATAGATTTACCATTACTGTTGGATGGGATAGCTTTCAAAGCAATCCATGTGTTAGGGAGGAAGGAGTCACCTCCTTTATGTCTATAGGATGGGTCTGCCATTGCTAGTCTAAATTTCACGAGGCTGTGGGTACTAACGGGTCATAGAACTTCTTGGAATTCAATCCCCCTTCTTTTTGCTCAATCTCCCCCCACACACACACACAGGCACAAACAAGCACAAACACACACATCCAAGACATGACTTACGAAGTCTCAAGAGATCAGAAAAATTAAGGTAATTGTTGGATATGCATTTTGAGCTGAAACTCAGCATGAGTATTAGAATAGAATAGAATAGAATAGAATAGACTAGAATAGAATAACAGAGTTGAAAATGATCTTGGAGGCAAGAAACCCTATGCCATTTCAAATAAATGGCTATCCAATCTTAGAAACTTCCAGTGTTGGAGCATTTACAACTTCTGGAGGCAAGTTGTCCCACTGATTAATTGTTCTAATTGTCAGGAAATTTCTCCTCAGTTCTAAGTTGCTTCTCTCCTTGATTAGTTTCCACCCATTGCTTCTTGTCTTGCCCTCGGGTGCTTTGGAGAATAGCTTGACTCCCTCTTCTTTGTGGCAACCTCTGAGATATTGGAACACTGCTATCATGTCACCCCTAGTCCTTCTTTTCCTTAAACTAGACATACCCAGTTCCAGGAATTGTTCTTTATATGTTTACAACCATTCTTTATATGTTTAGAGCCAGCAATCTTGAGTTTTTGAACATCTTCACCACTACATCAAACTATCTTTCCAGAATACATTGATTCTAAAAATTGTCATCTTGGTTAAGCTGAAGCATAAGCATCCTTAGTTGACCCTCTCCACATCCTCATCCTGTTACTGTTGCTGGAATAGGAAGTCTACCTGTAGCCTAACATCTATTCTGTTTCACCTAATGAAACTTGGTTGACATGGATGAGGGACCTCCAAACTGTCCTAGCCAGCTTTTTTTTAAGAGATTATGACTGACAAGTAAAATATAGTTCTTGTAAAGCCACAGCTAAGCTAATAATAATTCCCCCAATTCTTTCCTTCAATGGTGGTGGGAAGGTGCAAAATGATATGTGGAAGGAAAGAGTAAAGGTGTTTCATTATCAAACCATAATGTGCTGCTAATAGATCCCATCAATCACTATAAATATAATTGCTGACGATTACATATAATCAGTTATTCTCATTCACGACTGGGTGCTGGAGGCAATGCAGGTTTATAGCTAGCTTTAGCTATTTTTGATGCCAGAGGCCTCAAATATACAAGTATACAAAATATTTTTTTTAAAAAAATGCCTACACCTGATTTTTGAGGGGAGAGGTAGCTAAATTTTCACATGAATTTGGCAGGAAATAGATTTCAGGTTTTAGCTGCAGCAGAAATCATGCCAGAGTTAATGCTATCTCCAAATGAAGTCTGACTAGCATTTAACCTTCCAATGATCCATAGTTCACTTTTATCATCTTCATCAATATATTTTTATTGAGTGTGTCCTGGAATGACCCTTGAAGGAAGGAATGGTATATGTTACATGATCCTTTCTTTATCAACTGAAGGAGAGGAGAGTTGGGGCCAACTTCACATTGAGGGAAGCAAGTTGTTCCAGGAACAACAACACTTCTCAGTGTGTAAAAGTAGTGTAGCTAGCTTCATCCCGAAAAAGAAGTATTTCACGAGAAGAGTCCTCCACTCCTCTGCTCACAATAGAATCCCTTAGGCCACCAGGCTCGAAATTTTTGACAACCTGGAACTATGCCGCCTACGGTGTGACCCAAGCATAAAATTGTCTGCTGCAATGTCCTACCTGTCAATGACTACTTCAGCTTCAACCTCAATCATACATGGGCAAACAATAGATGCAACTTCAAGGTAAATTGCTCCAAATGTGATTGCAGAAAATATGACTTCAGCAACAGCGTGGTCAACGCCTTGAATGTTCTACCAGCCTCCATTGTTACATCCTCAAACCCCCATAACTTCAACCTCAAACTGTCTACTGTGGACCTCACCCCATTCCTAAGAGGTTCATAAAGGGGGCGTGCATAAGCGCACGAACATGCCTACCATCCCTGTCCTACTGCCCCCAATTATTTCTTTGTTCATGTCCATCTTTATATTCATATCTGTTATCTTGTACATGTTTGACAAACTTGCTTTGTCATCCTTCAGTCTCAAAAGACACTGGTCTTGTGCTCTGGAAAGAGGTCCTAAAGCAGCAGCTGGTGGGACTCAAGAGGCCAATTCGAGAGTGGCAATCTGCTTGACAAACTAATTGAATAAAAATAAAATAAATAAATCCCATTTTGTTGAAAAGCCTTCATTTTGCACACTTTTTTAAGGTGTTTCCCTTTTTGACCTCTCATTCTTTTTTTATTATTATTATTTTATTTTATCAATTTCATATATACATTCACAATTATATGATCTCATCACTGTTATTAATAATATGTATTAATAACAATTTTTTCCCTACAGTTGACAATATACTTGAAAATTGCTTTCTTACCATCCCATAGATCCATTTTATCTTACAACGGTCCTACTTCTTCTTCCCTCCCTCCCTCTTTCCTTCCCTCGTTTCTTCTTTCCTACTCTCCTTCATTCCCTCCTTCCTTCCCTCCCTCCTTCCCCCTTCCCTCCCTCCTTTCTTTTCTCCTTCTCTCCTTCCCTCCTTCCTTCTCTCCTTCCTTCCTTCCCTCCATTCTTCTCTCCTTCTCTCCTTCCTTTCCCCCTTCCTTTCCTCCTTCCTTCCCCCCTTCCTTCTCTCCTACATTCCCTCCTTCCTTCCCTCCTTTCTTCTCTCCTTCTCTCCTTCCTTCCCTCCTTCCTTCCCTCCTTTCTTCTCTCCTTCTCTCCTTCCTTCCCTCCTTCCTTCCCTCCTTGCTTCCCTCCCTCCTTCCCTCCCTCATTCCTATCTCCCTTTCTTCTCTTTCTTCTCTCCTTCCTTCCTCCTCTCCTTTCCCTTCTCTCCTTCCCCTTCCTCCCCTTTACCCTTCCCCTCTTCTTCCCATTCCTCCCCTCTTTCCTACTCTTACATTCCCTCCCATTCTTCCTCTGCCTTTCCCTTTCTCCTATTCCTCTCCTTTCTCCTCTCCTTCCTATCTTTCCTTCTACTCCTCCCTCCATCCACTCTATCCGTTATGACCTCTCATTCTTGAGCTTCTTAGCCTTGCCCTAAAATTCCGGGAAGGCCGTACGAAAACCTTATCAAAGGACATGCACCATCTTGAATGGGGAATTAGTTAGAATGTGCTTATTTCCTGTTTCTGGTTGCAGATAAATTAATTGGAAAGTTTTGCATGCTTAATTACCAGCCTTATCTGTTAGAGACAGAAGGAGGAGGGCTGTAATGTTTTAATAAGAAACCCACCTTCTGGGAAGACCATCCTCTACCAGGGGTGTGAATACTTTGTTGCTTGTGGCCAATTGCTTGTAAATGATCATGTGCCTGTGCTTTTTAACAGTTCATGGAAGCTATGCTAAATTGTGCTCTTGGTTTGTGGTGTCGTCCCCTGAGCACACCTTTTTGTGCTAAACAGAATAAACAGGTCTGCAGTTTCTTGCCTTGTGTGATAATTGGCACCAGGGAAGGACCAAAGCAGCCTTTGGCTGGGCCAATCAACAGCTTGGGCAACAACTTCATAAAATGTTTTTTTCAAAAAAGTAATGTTTAAAACAAGAAAACAGTGTGGGAAGCCACCCAACCTCCTAGAAGAATGAAATCTTTTGAAGAACATTTTTTAAAAAAGGCAGCATAAAACATTTCCCCTAAAAGAGAAATTTTTTAAAAAAAAATCTTAAGAGAGACAGAAACTCAGAGCCACAGGTCCCTCCCCTGCTCAGTAGATATTTAGTGCCCATTGAGATGGACTGGGCTAGCCTATCTACAAAAGAAAAGACCTTCAGCTCCAGGATGAAGAGATTAAGACATGACCCTTGAGGACATACTAGGATTAACCCACTAAAACATAGAGCTCACTACATTGCACAATCTCCTAAAGACATTGCGTCACCCTCAGAAACTTCAACCAAACCTGGGAGCTCAACCTACAGAGCGGTAATGGTTTTCTCTTACCTTCACTGCCAGTTCGGAACTGGAAGCTTGCATGGGGCGCTTCTGCGCATGCGCAGAACCTTCTGCACATGCACAGAGCTTCCGGGATGATGTCTGGTTGGGTGGGTGGAGCCTCCTGCCTCCGCCGCTACTGGTTCACCCGAACCAGGGTGAACCGGCAGAATGCCACCTCTTCTACAGAGCCAGCTATGACCCTATAAGAGCTAATAGAATATATGTTCTTGCACAGGAACAGGAAGCTCAAAGGTATAAAAGCCACCCACTCTCAACTCTATCTCTACTCAGAACCCATGTGGTTCTGCTTCATCATTAAACCATCTTTCCAATCAACCTGCATGTTTCCAGTGTCTTTCTCCCTGCTTGGAACTGAACCAGATGGATGTTTCTTCCAACAACAACATACACACAACATAAACTGGGAGACTGTGAGTTCTAGTCCATCCTTAGGCATGAAAGCCAGCTAGGTGGCTTTGGGCTGGTCATTCTCTATCAGCCCAACTCACTTCACAGGGCTGTAGTTGTGGGGAAAAAAGGCGGGAAAAAAGTACCGTATTTTTCGGAGTATAAGATGCACTGGAGTATAAGATGCACCAAGATTGAAGAGGCAAATTTTTTTAAAAAGTTTTTGGACTCTGCAGACCTCCCCAAAACGGCCCATTTTTCTTGAAAACAGGCACGTTTTTTGTCAAAAAAAGGGAAAGAATAGCCTTTAGGAGGCTTGTAGAGTGCTCCTGGGATTGTGGGTGGGCGCAAAAATGGACAAAAAATAGCCCATTTTTTGCTCATTTTTGTCCTCTCCAGTCCCCAGGAGCACTCTATAAGCTTCCTAAAGGGTATGCACAGCCATTTTTGCAAAGGCGGCAGGGTTTTGGGAAGCCAAAAATGCTTTATTCAGTGTATAAGATGCACCCAGATTTTCACCCTCTTTTTTGAGGGAAAAAGGTGCATCTTATACTCCAAAAAATACAATATATTATACATGTTCACTGTCTTGAGTTACTTTAATAAAGGTGGGGTAAAGATCAAATAGCAATAGCAATAGCAGTTAGACTTATATACCGCTTCATAGGGCTTTCAGCCCTCTCTAAGTGGTTTACAGAGTCAGCATATTGCCCCCAACAACAATCCGGTTCCTCATTTTACCCACCTCGGAAGGATGGAAGGCTGAGTCAACCCTGAGCCGGTGAGATTTGAACAGCCGAACTGCAGAACTGCAGTCAGCTGAAGTGGCTTGCAGTGCTGCATTTAACCACTGCGCCACCTCAGCTCTTTAAATACACAAACACATATATACACACACACACACACACACACACACACACAAACAACAAAACCGGCAAGGATAATTAACCAGAGGAGAACAGAGAAAAATAAGAAAAGGTTGGCAAAGAGCCAGGCCTTTAGGATCCTTTAAAACACAAGTGTGAAGTCAAGAGAAATTTTATTCCAGAGCAAAAGGCATTGTGACAGAGAAAAACTCAATTTCTGGGGTCCCAAATGTTGATATTGCTTCATTGAAGGAATCTAGAGCATGCCAACCTTTTCAGACCAGATTGACTGGGCAAATCCTTTGGCAGACAAGTGGTCCTTTGTGTCAGAATTCCAAATAACACCCCCAACGGAAGAAGACTCTGAGGCTTGCGTTTCCTCCAAGTTCCATTTTATTAGAGAGGTCATATTGGCCCATCTGGGAAAACCCGAATCTGAAAGTTTCCAGGTTTTCCCCACCCAAATGAATGTCCAAGCCCCTGCCCAGCACCCACATGTCCATCACATGGTC